>NW_026602932.1:1340000-1640000 GCF_947242115.1 Biomphalaria glabrata
TCTCTATGTTAGATAATAGTTTTTGCATCCATTTTATGGTATACACTTCTTTCACCTACTAACTAGATGATTTGGTGGCTGAAGGTTACAACATCATAAAAACTGGGGTTTTGAATTCCAGGATATTTATGATAATTCCAAGTCAACCCAACTCTAATGGGTACCTAAGATCAGTTGAGGAAAAGATAGGTGTAAGATAATACCTTAATAACATTCAGTAATAGTAAATAATTACCTGATGCATGGCTAGTCCAGCTTTCTCTGGAAATGTTCCAGCCCAGTGCACACATCTTCACAATGAATCTAATTACTGCAAAATAAAAGGTAAACTTGCATCATGTGAAATAAAAAAATAATTAAATTTTTATTCAACCAGTGTCAATATGAAAAGTCATCACAAAAAAGCAAATTTGGATTATAATAGCTAAAGCAAAAAAAATAAATAAATCAAATCTAAATAACCTAAAAAAAAATAAAATATAAGTTTGATTCTGAAAGGCCATAACAAAATAATACAACATAATTCCAGACAGCCACTACAAATAACACAAAAGTCGATTCCAAGCAGTCATAAAGAAAAGTTATCAAGTAGATTCCAAATATTAACTGCCAAAAAATAATCAAGTCAATTCTATATAACAACAAACAAACAAACAAAAAAATGCAAAAGTCTGATTCCAAACAGCCATCACAAAAAAAAAAGCAATTAATTTAAACAACCACTACGAAAAACACAATATCAGACATTGATCATAAAAACACACAAATCCGATGAAGAGCTTAAGTAATATACACATGTCTGATTCCAAACAGCCATCTCCAAAGAAGAAAATGTCAATTCATTCAGCTACTAAAAAAAAGCACATGATTCTTTAAAAAAAAAAAAAAAAAAAAATCTGATACTGAACAATGATCACAAAAAAACCCACAAGTCTAATTTCAAACAGAGCTCATAAAAAGCCATCACAAAAAAAAAGCCCACAAGTCTAATGCAGAACATTGATCACAAAAACGCACAAGTCCAATTTAAAACATTGATAAAAGAAAAACAAACAAATCTGATAAAGAACATCAATTAAAAAAACACATGTCCAAACTGCCATCAATAAAGACCCAAATGTCAATTCAATCAGCCACTACTAAAAAAAGCAGTTGATTAAAAAAAAAAAAAAAACAAGTCTTATGCCGAACATTGATCACAAAAAAACCCCACCATGTCCAGTTTCGAACTCCACACCGATCATAAAAAGGAGGCACAAGTCAGACTTCTAACAGCCATCACATAAAATAAACAAATAAAAATGCCATTCTAAAAAAACACAAAGTAAATGCACAACTCGGAATGTGAATATCCATCACAGAAAAACACAAGTCTTTTTCAAACAGCCCACACAAAAAAGCAGAAGTATGATTAAAAACACCCATCACAAAAATTTTAATAACCACCAAAAAAAAATGCGCAAGTCGGATTTCTATTACTGATCATAAAAAGGCACAAGTCCAATTCTGAAAATCGATAACATAATCACACAAGTCCGATTCCAGTCAGCCATTACAAAAAAGCACAATTTCATTCCAAACAGCCATCACGAAAAAAACGAATTTCTATTCAAACAGCCACTATACAAAACACGTAGATTCTAAAAAAAAAAACAAAAAACAACACAAGTCCGATGTCGAACGTCAGTTACAAAAAAAAATTAAAAAAATGTCCATTCTAAATAATTATAAAATGAATGCACAAGTTTGATTGCAAACAGCAATCACAAAAAGCATATGTCGATTCAAACAGCCACTACGAAAAACTTGAATGCAAATTCTAGATAACCACATAAAAAAAAATTTAAAATGTACAAATTCTATTCCGAGCATTAATCACAAAAATGACAAGTAAGAATCAAAATACATTAAATTCTTACCATTTCCTATCAATCAGTCTGTTGAACCATGGGGGCACCACACAAGATCTGTCAACAGCCCTTCCATATTCCTCTCTGTACTTAGTCCTGGATAAACCATTTCATGGCAGACCTGCACATTCTTTGATGTCTTCACATTGCTCTCTGTCTTTCATTCTTCATCCTGGAATTCAACAGTGAAAGGACCATAACCCTGGTATTATTTTCTGGAAATAAAAAAAGTGATTAAGTCCCTTAATGTAATTAACACCAATTTTTTACAAAATACATTAAATTCTTACCATTACCTATCAATCAGTCTGTTGAACCATGGGGGCACCACACAAGATCTGTCAACAGCCCTTCTATATTCCTCTCTGTACTTAGCCATGGATAAACCATTTCATGGCAGACCTGTCCATTCTTTGATGTCTTCCCATCTCTCTTTCTTCCTTCTTTGTACACAAATGTGGAAAAAATGGACCATAATTCTTAAAAAAGAAATTTAAAATCATTAAATAAAATTTAATTTAATTTCTAATTATTAATAAAATATCTTACCAGAATGCTAGCCACTCTTTCTAAAACTATGACCAGTGCCTTATTTAAATATTGAATTATATTTCTAGTCTAGGAGTTTCAATCAATTTTGTTGTATACAAAGGCCATGATAATGATTATAGGAATATGCCAGATGTCTGTTTCAGCATCTGAGTAAATAAATTAATGAAACTCCTATGACTCTAAGTTAGGGTAATGTCATCTTTCATATCTGTATTTAAAAAAACAACAAAAAACAAAAAAAACTGGACATACATTCCTCATAATCAGTTCCCATCCTGTTTGTCATTTAAATATTTTGGACATTCCTTTTACATTCCAGCCAAGATTTTGCAGCAGACAGTAGAAAATGGCAGTTTGAACTTCAGATCATTGTGTCAACCGTCTCGTGCAAACCACAAAACCAGGCAGTTTAATCAAGATCCACCTAAGAATGAAAAATACTATAAGGTACACTTTCACATTACATCTAGAAAAGGATAGCTATATTTAACTTGATCTAGTAGAAGATGTACAACTATCATACCCATATAATGTAGATTAACAAACTGATTCAAGATAAATACTATTAAGCCAATCCTACACTTATACTACTTGTTTACATAAAATTGGGTGGATCTAGAATTTTAGATCTAGATAGACTAGATTCTTATTAAAATTCTAGATCTTTTCTATTAAGTAATAAAAACCTTTAAAATGTATTTTAATATGAATGAAGCTGAACAGAAATGATTGGAAAATAGTCGATGCCAACGCAGAGGCTCTTGTTCTCATATGAGCCATAGTTGTCTATTGACTGAAGGTGGTGGAGATAATTCAACAAGATGATTTACAATGTAATTCAAGAGATCTGTCTAGGTTAGTTCATTATTTTTCTTGAAGATTTCTATGATCAAGTCTAGATTTTCTAGATCTAGCATCATATACAATAATTTCTTGAGATCTAGTGCTAAGTCCTATACATATGGGATCTAGATCTAATCAAGATCTATCTAAAATCAGAATAAAAAATATGGAATGTCACACTAGATTTAGAATAGAATAGCAAAGTTTTACCAATATCTAGATTTTTAGTCCAGTAAATCAACTTATATAGATCAAGATATAAATTAAATTCACCTTTATCTATCCCTTAGTCTGTTGGACTGTTAAGGCACCACACAAGGTTTGTCGACCATTTTTTTCCTCACCGTCTTTTGAATGACTAATTCCTGAGAATAGTAAACCGTTATTGTTAAAGAATATACAGGTAATCAGTGCTTTTTTGTAAAGAAATAGGTGCCAGAGATCAGTGATGGATTGCCTTTTAACAACTAATAAATAAATAATAAACTTTAAAATACAAAAGTAACTTTTTCGCTGCATTGAAAAAAGTGCCGGTACGCTGTACCAGTGCTTACTGTAACGCTGCTGACCTGAAAAATTGTAGTTAAACTAAATAATACAGTAATATTAAGCCCATACTAATTAGTCTTAGATATATAGATCTAGAAATTATATTGACATTGTGTAGATCTAGTCAATCTAGATTTCAAAGCAAAGAAAACAGAAGAACGGTAGATCATAAGGCAAAGACGATAGGATCAACATGGACCAAGCTGAAGAAATCCAGAATATTTATTGAAAATTTTTAGTTAGATCTAGACTAATAATCTAGAACACTAGGACTATAGTAATCTATACATTCTTTTCTAGACTCTACTAGACAAACTCTAATGATGATTCTAATATTAAATATGTAGATCTAGAGCAGTGGTTCCCAAACTTTTTTGTCTCGTAGACCCCTTGCCATGTTTTCTGCTTTTTGGTAGACCCCCTGCTTAACTTTAATTTTTTTTTTTTTTTTTTAATTTTTTTTTTTATTATTATTTTTTTTTTTTTATTTGTTTTAGATAAATTTTTTTTTTTTTAATTTTTTAATTTTTTTTTTTTTTTTTTTTTTTAAATGTTTTAAAAATTATTTTTTTAAAATCTTTTTTATTATTATTTTTTTATCTTTTTTTTTCTTTTTTTTAAATTTTTTTTTTTATAATTTTAATTTATTATTTTTTTAAATTTTTCTTTTGAATTTAAAAAAAAAATTTTTTTTATAATTTTTTTTAATAATTTTTTTTATTATTTTTTTTTTAAATTTTTTATTTTTTTTAAATTTTTATTTTTTCATTTTTAATGTTTTTTATTTTTTTTTTAGATAAATTTTTTTTAAAGTTTTTTTTTTCGAGAATTCACTATCCCGGGACTGATTTCACTGTAGACCAGTAGTTCCCAAACTTTTTTTGTCTCGTAGACCCCTTGCCATGTTTTCTGCTTTTCGGTAGACCCCCTGCTTAGCTTATATTATTTACATGACAATGATTTTTAATAATAAAAAACTGCATTTAAATATTACATAGCATACTAACTATCAGTACCTAAAATGCAATTAAACTATTATTTAATACAAAACTATACGATTGAGCTTTTTATAAGCAAAATTGTAGTCAAACTGAATATCCATTTATTTGGATCAATAAAAATTAACTTATCTTAGAATGGAACTCATTCACCAACATTTAGTCACGTGATCTTATTGATAAAACAATGAAAAAAACTGTCTCGTGACAACCATCATGAATTACACATGAGATCGTAAATTATATAGAAGAGATAAAGCACCACGTGGCTAAATGTTGTTTGTTTACAATTGGTGAATGAGGTCCATTGAAAACTATCTAAGATTCATAATGCCCCCCCATAATAAAGAATAAGAAATTACAGAAATAGTTAAGACTAACGTAAGCCTGACAATAAAATGTATAGTTCTTATTTAATTAGCTTTCTTGACATTATTATAATTAAGCCACATAAGAAAACATGTAAATTGTCACTAGCTTTAACAAAGCTTCATTGATGTCTTTGTTGATTTGTGGAGAGGTATCAATCTTGGCTAGTATGCTGAAAAAAAATAGAAAAGAATATTTATTTAACTGCTTTATAAATAAACTAAATTCATAACATATATAAATTAAAATGTATGTAATACATATATCAAGATCTACACACACAAAAAATTGAAAACTAAGGGCTTAAATAAATGACATTATAATATTTTGTTACTCGCCAGCATTGATTATTTCAACCAAACAATTGAAATAGCCTTATTTTTAACTTTCACAATTTCTTTTTAATTAAGGGCCACCAAATTCACTTTGCCTATGGCATCCAATCACCAAAGGCCAGCACTGCCAGCACAATGGCCATATGCAAATACATTTCCCCAACTAATGTCAGGTACCCATTTAAGTTGGGTGGGTTACTCCGAGGCGCCCTTTTAATTCCTGTATTAAAAAGAAATTCTAATCTTTGCTAGAGACCATAGTCTTGAGTAAACTTAGAAATAAGATGAGATTGTCTAGATGACTAAAAAGATCTAGTGACAATCTAGTCTAGAGTCTATTGAAAAATATAGAAATAGAATATATTATTTAGCTTTAGATCTAGAATCTAAAATTATTATAAACTCTAATCAAGATTGACTAGATCATGATAGATGAGTAGAGATCTAAATTTATGTTCTCTATGTTAGATAATAGTTTTTGCATCCATTTTATGGTATACACTTCTTTCACCTACTAACTAGATGATTTGGTGGCTGAAGGTTACAACATCATAAAAACTGGGGTTTTGAATTCCAGGATATTTATGATAATTCCAAGTCAACCCAACTCTAATGGGTACCTAAGATCAGTTGAGGAAAAGATAGGTGTAAGATAATACCTTAATAACATTCAGTAATAGTAAATAATTACCTGATGCATGGCTAGTCCAGCTTTCTCTGGAAATGTTCCAGCCCAGTGCACACATCTTCACAATGAATCTAATTACTGCAAAATAAAAGGTAAACTTGCATCATGTGAAATAAAAAAATAATTAAATTTTTATTCAACCAGTGTCAATATGAAAAGTCATCACAAAAAAGCAAATTTGGATTATAATAGCTAAAGCAAAAAAAATAAATAAATCAAATCTAAATAACCTAAAAAAAAATAAAATATAAGTTTGATTCTGAAAGGCCATAACAAAATAATACAACATAATTCCAGACAGCCACTACAAATAACACAAAAGTCGATTCCAAGCAGTCATAAAGAAAAGTTATCAAGTAGATTCCAAATATTAACTGCCAAAAAATAATCAAGTCAATTCTATATAACAACAAACAAACAAACAAAAAAATGCAAAAGTCTGATTCCAAACAGCCATCACAAAAAAAAAAGCAATTAATTTAAACAACCACTACGAAAAACACAATATCAGACATTGATCATAAAAACACACAAATCCGATGAAGAGCTTAAGTAATATACACATGTCTGATTCCAAACAGCCATCTCCAAAGAAGAAAATGTCAATTCATTCAGCTACTAAAAAAAAGCACATGATTCTTTAAAAAAAAAAAAAAAAAAAAATCTGATACTGAACAATGATCACAAAAAAACCCACAAGTCTAATTTCAAACAGAGCTCATAAAAAGCCATCACAAAAAAAAAGCCCACAAGTCTAATGCAGAACATTGATCACAAAAACGCACAAGTCCAATTTAAAACATTGATAAAAGAAAAACAAACAAATCTGATAAAGAACATCAATTAAAAAAACACATGTCCAAACTGCCATCAATAAAGACCCAAATGTCAATTCAATCAGCCACTACTAAAAAAAGCAGTTGATTAAAAAAAAAAAAAAAAACAAGTCTTATGCCGAACATTGATCACAAAAAAAACCCACCATGTCCAGTTTCGAACTCCACACCGATCATAAAAAGGAGGCACAAGTCAGACTTCTAACAGCCATCACATAAAATAAACAAATAAAAATGCCATTCTAAAAAAACACAAAGTAAATGCACAACTCGGAATGTGAATATCCATCACAGAAAAACACAAGTCTTTTTCAAACAGCCCACACAAAAAAGCAGAAGTATGATTAAAAACACCCATCACAAAAATTTTAATAACCACCAAAAAAAAATGCGCAAGTCGGATTTCTATTACTGATCATAAAAAGGCACAAGTCCAATTCTGAAAATCGATAACATAATCACACAAGTCCGATTCCAGTCAGCCATTACAAAAAAGCACAATTTCATTCCAAACAGCCATCACGAAAAAAACGAATTTCTATTCAAACAGCCACTATACAAAACACGTAGATTCTAAAAAAAAAAACAAAAAACAACACAAGTCCGATGTCGAACATCAGTTACAAAAAAAAATTAAAAAAATGTCCATTCTAAATAATTATAAAATGAATGCACAAGTTTGATTGCAAACAGCAATCACAAAAAGCATATGTCGATTCAAACAGCCACTACGAAAAACTTGAATGCAAATTCTAGATAACCACATAAAAAAAAATTTAAAATGTACAAATTCTATTCCGAGCATTAATCACAAAAATGACAAGTAAGAATCAAAATACATTAAATTCTTACCATTTCCTATCAATCAGTCTGTTGAACCATGGGGGCACCACACAAGATCTGTCAACAGCCCTTCCATATTCCTCTCTGTACTTAGTCCTGGATAAACCATTTCATGGCAGACCTGCACATTCTTTGATGTCTTCACATTGCTCTCTGTCTTTCATTCTTCATCCTGGAATTCAACAGTGAAAGGACCATAACCCTGGTATTATTTTCTGGAAATAAAAAAAGTGATTAAGTCCCTTAATGTAATTAACACCAATTTTTTACAAAATACATTAAATTCTTACCATTACCTATCAATCAGTCTGTTGAACCATGGGGGCACCACACAAGATCTGTCAACAGCCCTTCTATATTCCTCTCTGTACTTAGCCATGGATAAACCATTTCATGGCAGACCTGTCCATTCTTTGATGTCTTCCCATCTCTCTTTCTTCCTTCTTTGTACACAAATGTGGAAAAAATGGACCATAATTCTTAAAAAAGAAATTTAAAATCATTAAATAAAATTTAATTTAATTTCTAATTATTAATAAAATATCTTACCAGAATGCTAGCCACTCTTTCTAAAACTATGACCAGTGCCTTATTTAAATCTTGAATTATATTTCTAGTCTAGGAGTTCCAATCAATTTTGTTGTATACAAAGGCCATGATACTGATTATAGGAATATGCCAGATGTCTGTTTCAGCATCTGAGTAAATAAATTAATGAAACTCCTATGACTCTAAGTTAGGGTACTGTCATCTTTCATATCTGTATTTAAAAAAAAAAAAAAACTGGACATACATTCCTCATAATCAGTTCCCATCCTGTTTGTCATTTAAATATTTTGGACATTTCTTTTACATTCCAGCCAAGATCTCGCAGCGGACAGTAGAAAATGGCAGTTTGAACTTCAGATCATTGTGTCAACCGTCTCGTGCAAACCACAAAACCAGGCAGTTTTATCAAGATCCACCTAAAAATGAAAAATACTATAAGGTACACTTTCACATTACATCTAGAAAAGGATAGCTATATTTAACTTGATCTAGTAGAAGATGTACAACTATCATACCCATATAATGTAGATTAACAAACTGATTCAAGATAAATACTATTAAGCCAATCCTAAACCCATACTAATTGTATACATAAAATTGGGTGGATCTAGAATTTTAGATCTAGATAGACTAGATTCTTATTAAAATTCTAGATCTTTTCTATTAAGTAATAAAAACCTTTAAAATGTATTTTAATATGAATGAAGCTGAACAGAAATGATTGGAAAATAGTCGATGCCAACGCAGAGGCTCTTGTTCTCGTATGAGCCATAGTTGTCTATTGACTGAAGGTGGTGGAGATAATTCAACAAGATGATTTACAATGTAATTCAAGAGATCTGTCTAGGTTAGTTCATTATTTTTCTTGAAGATTTCTATGATCAAGTCTAGATTTTCTAGATCTAGCATCATATACAATAATTTCTAGAGATCTAGTGCTAAGTCCTATACATATGGGATCTAGATCTAATCAAGATCTATCTAAAATCAGAATAAAAAATATGGAATGTCACACTAGATTTAGAATAGAATAGCAAAGTTTTACCAATATCTAGATTTTTAGTCCAGTAAATCAACTTATATAGATCAAGATATAAATTAAATTCACCTTTATCTATCCCTTAGTCTGTTGGACTGTTAAGGCACCACACAAGGTTTGTCGACCATTCTTTTCCTCACCGTCTTTTGAATGACTAATTCCTGAGAATAGTAAACCGTTATTGTTAAAGAATATACAGGTAATCAGTGCTTTTTTGTAAAGAAATAGGTGCTGGAGCTCAGTGATGGATTGCCTTTTAACAACTAATAAATAAATAATAAACTTTAAAATACAAAAGTAACTTTTTCGCTGCATTGAAAAAAATGCCGGTACGCTGTACCAGTGCTTACTGTAATGCTGCTGACCTGAAAAATTGTAGTTAAACTAAATAATACAGTAATATTAAGCCCATACTAATTAGTCTTAGATATATAGATCTAGAAATTATATTGACATTGTGTAGATCTAGTCAATCTAGATTTCAAAGCAAAGAAAACAGAAGAACGGTAGACCATAAGGCAAAGACGATAGGATCGACATGGACCAAGCTGAAGAAATCCAGAATATTTATTGAAAATTTTTAGTTAGATCTAGACTAATAATCTAGAATACTAGGACTATAGTAATCTATACATTCTTTTCTAGACTCTACTAGACAAACTCTAATGATGATTCTAATATTAAATATAAACCTAAGTTTAGATCAAATCATTAAAAAGCCAACTAGATTAAACAACACATTAGATCTCTTCTTAACCAACAGACCTGGATTAGTAGTTGATTATGATATTATCCCTGGTCTATCAGACCATGAGATCATAAAAATATACAGTCAGATAAAAGCAGTAGCCAATACAAAACCCAAAAGAAAAATCTTACTCTGGAATAAATGTAACCTAACACAACTACACCAAGCTGCATTAAACTTTCAACAAACATTCTTATTAGAAAAAGACATTAACCAACCAGTCGATGACCTCTGGAATTTCATTAAAAACCATCTTAAAAGATACACATCAAACAAAATAAATAAATGCTGGTTTAATAATAGACTAAAGAAGCTTTGTAAACAGAAGGAAAACCTATATAAAAAATTTTAAGAAACTAATGCAGAAAGAGTTTACAAAAAGTATATAAAAATTAAACACTTAACCCAAAAAGTAAGCAGACAGCTGCAGAGTGAATACATAAACAATGTAATATCTAAAGATAACAACAAAAACCTATGGTCATACATTAGGTCTAAGAAAATGGAAACAACAGGCGTAGCGCCATTAAAAGATGAACATAACATAATACATAATGATAATGAAACTAAAGCAAACATTCTAAACAAATACTATGCATCAGCATTCTCAGCCCCAGGAGACAAAGAGATATTACTGAATTTGAACCAAGTATACAACATAGAAGATATAGTAGTACAAGAAAATAGAATTCAAAAACTATTAGCCAACACCAAACCAAATAAAGCTTCTGGACCTGATGGTATTCCAGCTAGATTACTCAAAGAACTAAGTAATGAGCTAGCCCCAGTGTTCAAAATACTCTTTCAGGCTTCACTTAACCAGGGCAGAGTACCAAAGGACTGGAAAGAAGCTTATGTCACCCCCCTATTTAAAAAAGGAGAAAAATCTGACCCAGGAAACTACAGACCAGTGTCACTTACCAGCATCACATGTAAAATCCTAGAACACATAATATGTAGCAACATCATAAACCACTTAGACAAACATAATGTCCTCACACCATACCAACATGGCTTTAGGAAATATAGATCATGTGAAACTCAACTAATATGTCTAATTGATGATTTTTCAAAAGGTTTAGATAATAGTGAACAAATAGATGCTTTCTTACTAGATTTTTCTAAGGCTTTTGACAAAGTTCACCACCATAATTTGCTTAAAAAATTAAAATGTTTCGGCAATAATGGTCCACTGCATCAGTGGATTAAAGACTTTCTGATAGGGAGAGAACAAACTGTAATAATAAATGGTTCTAAATCAACACCAATAACAGTAAACTCAGGTGTACCTCAAGGAACAGTCTTGGGTCCACTACTTTTAATTTACATAAATGATTTACCAAATTGCATTACTTCAGGAACAAAAGTCAGATTATTTGCAGACGATTGCATAATATATAGAACAATAAAAACAACACAAGACACAGATATTTTACAAAGAGAATTAGATGAATTACAGAAATGGGAATCAAATTGGAGCATGTCTTTCCACCCAGAAAAATGTCAGTTGTTAAGAGTAACAAAAGAAAAACTAAAACAAATTAATTCCACTTATCTTATTCATGGCAAACCAGTAACACAGACTAAAAACGCAAAATACCTAGGTGTTATTAATAAATGAAAAACTGTCATGGAATCCACATATTGATAAAACTACAAAAAAATCAAACAAAGCATTAGGATTTATTAAAAGAAATTTCTATAAATCAAATAAGAACATAAAACTAAAATGTTATTTAACCTTGGTTAGGCCAATAATAGAATATGCATCCTCTGTTTGGGACCCCTCAACTCAAGAAAAAATAAAGAAACTAGAACAGACACAAAATAGAGCAGTGCGATTCATAACAAACGAATATTCACATTTGACTAGAGTAACACCTTTAGTAAAATCACTAAATTTAGAAAGCCTTCAGGACAGAAGGCTCAAAAGTAAAGTAGCAATAATACATAAAACACTGAACCATAATCTTCAAATACAAAAACAAAATTTAATAAAATACTCTGACAGACACAAAGATAAAGGCACATTCCTCGTCCCATATGCTAGGACAAATTTGTACAAATACTCCTTCTTCCCTAGTGCTATTAGAGCATGGAATGGGTGGTCTGAGCTAGCCAGGAAAACCAGTGACTTGGCAGAATTTGAGTCATTGGTTAATATGCATGACTAAATGCATGACGCGTAGGACGTAATCATCTTCTTTTTTGAAGTAACGTCTGTATTATATAAGATAAGATAAGATGTCTTCACATTGCTCTCTGTCTTTCATTCTTCATCCTGGAACTCAACAGTGAAAGGACCATAACCCTGGTATTATTTTCTGGAAATAAAAAAAGTGATTAAGTCCCTTAATGTAATTAACACCAATTTTTATAATTGTTTTACAAAATACATTAAATTCTTACCATTACCTATCAATCAGTCTCTTGAACCATGGGGGCACCACACAAGATCTGTCAACAGCCCTTCTATATTCCTCTATGTACTTAGCCATGGATAAACCATTTCATGGCAGACCTGCACATTCTTTGATGTCTTCCCATCTCTCTTTCTTCCTTCTTTGTACACAAATGTGGAAAAAATGGACCATAAGTCTTAAAAAGGAAATTTAAAATCATTAAATAAAATTTAATTTAATTTCTAATTATTAATAAAATATCTTACCAGAATGCTAGCCACTCTTTCTAAAACTATGACCAGTGCCTTATTTAAATCTTGAATTATATTTCTAGTCTAGGAGTTCCAATCAATTTTGTTGTATACAAAGGCCATGATACTGATTATAGGAATATGCCAGATGTCTGTTTCAGCATCTGAGTAAATAAATTAATGAAACTCCTATGACTCTAAGTTAGGGTACTGTCATCTTTCATATCTGTATTTAAAAAAAAAAAAAAACTGGACATACATTCCTCATAATCAGTTCCCATCCTGTTTGTCATTTAAATATTTTGGACATTTCTTTTACATTCCAGCCAAGATCTCGCAGCGGACAGTAGAAAATGGCAGTTTGAACTTCAGATCATTGTGTCAACCGTCTCGTGCAAACCACAAAACCAGGCAGTTTTATCAAGATCCACCTAAAAATGAAAAATACTATAAGGTACACTTTCACATTACATCTAGAAAAGGATAGCTATATTTAACTTGATCTAGTAGAAGATGTACAACTATCATACCCATATAATGTAGATTAACAAACTGATTCAAGATAAATACTATTAAGCCAATCCTAAACCCATACTAATTGTATACATAAAATTGGGTGGATCTAGAATTTTAGATCTAGATAGACTAGATTCTTATTAAAATTCTAGATCTTTTCTATTAAGTAATAAAAACCTTTAAAATGTATTTTAATATGAATGAAGCTGAACAGAAATGATTGGAAAATAGTCGATGCCAACGCAGAGGCTCTTGTTCTTCGTATGAGCCATAGTTGTCTATTGACTGAAGGTGGTGGAGATAATTCAACAAGATGATTTACAATGTAATTCAAGAGATCTGTCTAGGTTAGTTCATTATTTTTCTTGAAGATTTCTATGATCAAGTCTAGATTTTCTAGATCTAGCATCATATACAATAATTTCTAGAGATCTAGTGCTAAGTCCTATACATATGGGATCTAGATCTAATCAAGATCTATCTAAAATCAGAATAAAAAATATGGAATGTCACACTAGATTTAGAATAGAATAGCAAAGTTTTACCAATATCTAGATTTTTAGTCCAGTAAATCAACTTATATAGATCAAGATATAAATTAAATTCACCTTTATCTATCCCTTAGTCTGTTGGACTGTTAAGGCACCACACAAGGTTTGTCGACCATTCTTTTCCTCACCGTCTTTTGAATGACTAATTCCTGAGAATAATAAACTGTTATTGTTAAAGAATATACAGGTAATCAGTGCTTTTTTGTAAAGAAATAGGTGCCGGAGATCAGTGATGGATTGCCTTTTAACATCTAATAAATAAATAATAAACTTTAAAATACAAAAGTAACTTTTTCGCTGCATTGAAAAAAGTGCCGGTACGCTGTACCAGTGCTTACTGTAATGCTGCTGACCTGAAAAATTGTAGTTAAACTAAATAATACAGTAATATTAAGCCCATACTAATTAGTCTTAGATATATAGATCTAGAAATTATATTGACATTGTGTAGATCTAGTCAATCTAGATTTCAAAGCAAAGAAAACAGAAGAACGGTAGACCATAAGGCAAAGACGATAGGATCGACATGGACCAAGCTGAAGAAATCCAGAATATTTATTGAAAATTTTTAGTTAGATCTAGACTAATAATCTAGAATACTAGGACTATAGTAATCTATACATTCTTTTCTAGACTCTACTAGACAAACTCTAATGATGATTCTAATATTAAATATAAACCTAAGTTTAGATCAAATCATTAAAAAGCCAACTAGATTAAACAACACATTAGATCTCTTCTTAACCAACAGACCTGGATTAGTAGTTGATTATGATATTATCCCTGGTCTATCAGACCATGAGATCATAAAAATATACAGTCAGATAAAAGCAGTAGCCAATACAAAACCCAAAAGAAAAATCTTACTCTGGAATAAATGTAACCTAACACAACTACACCAAGCTGCATTAAACTTTCAACAAACATTCTTATTAGAAAAAGACATTAACCAACCAGTCGATGACCTCTGGAATTTCATTAAAAACCATCTTAAAAGATACACATCAAACAAAATAAATAAATGCTGGTTTAATAATAGACTAAAGAAGCTTTGTAAACAGAAGGAAAACCTATATAAAAAATTTTAAGAAACTAATGCAGAAAGAGTTTACAAAAAGTATATAAAAATTAAACACTTAACCCAAAAAGTAAGCAGACAGCTGCAGAGTGAATACATAAACAATGTAATATCTAAAGATAACAACAAAAACCTATGGTCATACATTAGGTCTAAGAAAATGGAAACAACAGGCGTAGCGCCATTAAAAGATGAACATAACATAATACATAATGATAATGAAACTAAAGCAAACATTCTAAACAAATACTATGCATCAGCATTCTCAGCCCCAGGAGACAAAGAGATATTACTGAATTTGAACCAAGTATACAACATAGAAGATATAGTAGTACAAGAAAATAGAATTCAAAAACTATTAGCCAACACCAAACCAAATAAAGCTTCTGGACCTGATGGTATTCCAGCTAGATTACTCAAAGAACTAAGTAATGAGCTAGCCCCAGTGTTCAAAATACTCTTTCAGGCTTCACTTAACCAGGGCAGAGTACCAAAGGACTGGAAAGAAGCTTATGTCACCCCCCTATTTAAAAAAGGAGAAAAATCTGACCCAGGAAACTACAGACCAGTGTCACTTACCAGCATCACATGTAAAATCCTAGAACACATAATATGTAGCAACATCATAAACCACTTAGACAAACATAATGTCCTCACACCATACCAACATGGCTTTAGGAAATATAGATCATGTGAAACTCAACTAATATGTCTAATTGATGATTTTTCAAAAGGTTTAGATAATAGTGAACAAATAGATGCTTTCTTACTAGATTTTTCTAAGGCTTTTGACAAAGTTCACCACCATAATTTGCTTAAAAAATTAAAATGTTTCGGCAATAATGGTCCACTGCATCAGTGGATTAAAGACTTTCTGATAGGGAGAGAACAAACTGTAATAATAAATGGTTCTAAATCAACACCGATAACAGTAAACTCAGGTGTACCTCAAGGAACAGTCTTGGGTCCACTACTTTTAATTTACATAAATGATTTACCAAATTGCATTACTTCAGGAACAAAAGTCAGATTATTTGCAGACGATTGCAAAATATATAGAACAATAAAAACAACACAAGACACAGATATTTTACAAAGAGAATTAGATGAATTACAGAAATGGGAATCAAATTGGAGCATGTCTTTCCACCCAGAAAAATGTCAGTTGTTAAGAGTAACAAAAGAAAAACTAAAACAAATTAATTCCACTTATCTTATTCATGGCAAACCAGTAACACAGACTAAAAACGCAAAATACCTAGGTGTTATTAATAAATGAAAAACTGTCATGGAATCCACATATTGATAAAACTACAAAAAAATCAAACAAAGCATTAGGATTTATTAAAAGAAATTTCTATAAATCAAATAAGAACATAAAACTAAAATGTTATTTAACCTTGGTTAGGCCAATAATAGAATATGCATCCTCTGTTTGGGACCCCTCAACTCAAGAAAAAAATAAAGAAACTAGAACAGACACAAAATAGAGCAGTGCGATTCATAACAAACGAATATTCACATTTGACTAGAGTAACACCTTTAGTAAAATCACTAAATTTAGAAAGCCTTCAGGACAGAAGGCTCAAAAGTAAAGTAGCAATAATACATAAAACACTGAACCATAATCTTCAAATACAAAAACAAAATTTAATAAAATACTCTGACAGACACAAAGATAAAGGCACATTCCTCGTCCCATATGCTAGGACAAATTTGTACAAATACTCCTTCTTCCCTAGTGCTATTAGAGCATGGAATGGGTGGTCTGAGCTAGCCAGGAAAACCAGTGACTTGGCAGAATTTGAGTCATTGGTTAATATGCATGACTAAATGCATGACGCGTAGGACGTAATCATCTTCTTTTTTGAAGTAACGTCTGTATTATATAAGATAAGATAAGATGTCTTCACATTGCTCTCTGTCTTTCATTCTTCATCCTGGAACTCAACAGTGAAAGGACCATAACCCTGGTATTATTTTCTGGAAATAAAAAAAGTGATTAAGTCCCTTAATGTAATTAACACCAATTTTTATAATTGTTTTACAAAATACATTAAATTCTTACCATTACCTATCAATCAGTCTGTTGAACCATGGGGGCACCACACAAGATCTGTCAACAGCCCTTCTATATTCCTCTATGTACTTAGCCATGGATAAACCATTTCATGGCAGACCTGTCCATTCTTTGATGTCTTCCCATCTCTCTTTCTTCCTTCTTTGTACACAAATGAGGAAAAAAAGGACCATAATTCTTAGAAAAGAAATTTAAAATCATTAAATATAATTTAATTTAATTTCTAATTATTAATAAAATATCTTACCAGAATGCTAACCACTCTTTCTAAAACTATGACCAGTGCCTTATTTAAATCTTGAATTATATTTCTAGTCTAGGAGTTCCAATCAATTTTGTTGTATACAAAGGCCATGATACTGATTATAGGAATATGCCAGATGTCTGTTTCAGCATCTGAGTAAATAAATTAATGAAATTCCTATGACTCTAAGTTAGGGTACTGTCATCTTTCATATCTGTATTTAAAAAAAAAACAAAAAAAACTGGACATACATTCCTCATAATCAGTTCCCATCCTATTTGTCATTTAAATATTTTGGACATTCCTTTTATATTCCAGCCAAGATCTCGCAGCGGACAGTAGAAAATGGCAGTTTGAACTTCAGATCATTGTGTCAACCGTCTCGTGCAAACCACTAAACCAGGCAGTTTTATCAAGATCCACCTAAGAATGAAAAATACTATAAGGTACACTTTCACATTACATCTAGAAAAGGATAGCTATATTTAACTTGATCTAGTAGAAGATGTACAACTATCATACCCATATAATGTAGATTAACAAACTGATTCAAGATAAATACTATTAAGCCAATCCTACACCCATACTACTTGTATACATAAAATTGGGTGGATCTAGAATTTTAGATCTAGATAGACTAGATTCTTATTAAAATTCTAGATCTTTTCTATTAAGTAATAAAAACCTTTAAAATGTATTTTAATATGGATGAAGCTGAACAGAAATGATTGGAAAATAGTCGATGCCAACGCAGAGGCTCTTGTTCTCGTATGAGCCATAGTTGTCTATTGACTGAAGGTGGTGGAGATAATTCAACAAGATGATTTACAATGTAATTCAAGAGATCTGTCTAGGTTAGTTCATTATTTTTCTTGAAGATTTCTATGATCAAGTCTAGATTTTCTAGATCTAGCATCATATACAATAATTTCTAGAGATCTAGTGCTAAGTCCTATACATATGGGATCTAGATCTAATCAAGATCTATCTAAAATCAGAATAAAAAATATGGAATGTCACACTAGATTTAGAATAGAATAGCAAAGTTTTACCAATATCTAGATTTTTAGTCCAGTAAATCAACTTATATAGATCAAGATATAAATTAAATTCACCTTTATCTATCCCTTAGTCTGTTGGACTGTTAAGGCACCACACAAGGTTTGTCGACCATTCTTTTCCTCACCGTCTTTTGAATGACTAATTCCTGAGAATAATAAACTGTTATTGTTAAAGAATATACAGGTAATCAGTGCTTTTTTGTAAAGAAATAGGTGCCGGAGATCAGTGATGGATTGCCTTTTAACATCTAATAAATAAATAATAAACTTTAAAATACAAAAGTAACTTTTTCGCTGCATTGAAAAAAGTGCCGGTACGCTGTACCAGTGCTTACTGTAATGCTGCTGACCTGAAAAATTGTAGTTAAACTAAATAATACAGTAATATTAAGCCCATACTAATTAGTCTTAGATATATAGATCTAGAAATTATATTGACATTGTGTAGATCTAGTCAATCTAGATTTCAAAGCAAAGAAAACAGAAGAACGGTAGACCATAAGGCAAAGACGATAGGATCGACATGGACCAAGCTGAAGAAATCCAGAATATTTATTGAAAATTTTTAGTTAGATCTAGACTAATAATCTAGAATACTAGGACTATAGTAATCTATACATTCTTTTCTAGACTCTACTAGACAAACTCTAATGATGATTCTAATATTAAATATAAACCTAAGTTTAGATCAAATCATTAAAAAGCCAACTAGATTAAACAACACATTAGATCTCTTCTTAACCAACAGACCTGGATTAGTAGTTGATTATGATATTATCCCTGATCTATCAGACCATGAGATCATAAAAATATACAGTCAGATAAAAGCAGTAGCCAATACAAAACCCAAAAGAAAAATCTTACTCTGGAATAAATGTAACCTAACACAACTACACCAAGCTGCATTAAACTTTCAACAAACATTCTTATTAGAAAAAGACATTAACCAACCAGTCGATGACCTCTGGAATTTCATTAAAAACCATCTTAAAAGATACACATCAAACAAAATAAATAAATGCTGGTTTAATAATAGACTAAAGAAGCTTTGTAAACAGAAGGAAAACCTATATAAAAAATTTTTAAGAAACTAATGCAGAAAGAGTTTACAAAAAGTATATAAAAATTAAACACTTAACCCAAAAAGTAAGCAGACAGCTGCAGAGTGAATACATAAACAATGTAATATCTAAAGATAACAACAAAAACCTATGGTCATACATTAGGTCTAAGAAAATGGAAACAACAGGCGTAGCGCCATTAAAAGATGAACATAACATAATACATAATGATAATGAAACTAAAGCAAACATTCTAAACAAATACTATGCATCAGCATTCTCAGCCCCAGGAGACAAAGAGATATTACTGAATTTGAACCAAGTATACAACATAGAAGATATAGTAGTACAAGAAAATAGAATTCAAAAACTATTAGCCAACACCAAACCAAATAAAGCTTCTGGACCTGATGGTATTCCAGCTAGATTACTCAAAGAACTAAGTAATGAGCTAGCCCCAGTGTTCAAAATACTCTTTCAGGCTTCACTTAACCAGGGCAGAGTACCAAAGGACTGGAAAGAAGCTTATGTCACCCCCCTATTTAAAAAAGGAGAAAAATCTGACCCAGGAAACTACAGACCAGTGTCACTTACCAGCATCACATGTAAAATCCTAGAACACATAATATGTAGCAACATCATAAACCACTTAGACAAACATAATGTCCTCACACCATACCAACATGGCTTTAGGAAATATAGATCATGTGAAACTCAACTAATATGTCTAATTGATGATTTTTCAAAAGGTTTAGATAATAGTGAACAAATAGATGCTTTCTTACTAGATTTTTCTAAGGCTTTTGACAAAGTTCACCACCATAATTTGCTTAAAAAATTAAAATGTTTCGGCAATAATGGTCCACTGCATCAGTGGATTAAAGACTTTCTGATAGGGAGAGAACAAACTGTAATAATAAATGGTTCTAAATCAACACCGATAACAGTAAACTCAGGTGTACCTCAAGGAACAGTCTTGGGTCCACTACTTTTAATTTACATAAATGATTTACCAAATTGCATTACTTCAGGAACAAAAGTCAGATTATTTGCAGACGATTGCAAAATATATAGAACAATAAAAACAACACAAGACACAGATATTTTACAAAGAGAATTAGATGAATTACAGAAATGGGAATCAAATTGGAGCATGTCTTTCCACCCAGAAAAATGTCAGTTGTTAAGAGTAACAAAAGAAAAACTAAAACAAATTAATTCCACTTATCTTATTCATGGCAAACCAGTAACACAGACTAAAAACGCAAAATACCTAGGTGTTATTAATAAATGAAAAACTGTCATGGAATCCACATATTGATAAAACTACAAAAAAATCAAACAAAGCATTAGGATTTATTAAAAGAAATTTCTATAAATCAAATAAGAACATAAAACTAAAATGTTATTTAACCTTGGTTAGGCCAATAATAGAATATGCATCCTCTGTTTGGGACCCCTCAACTCAAGAAAAAAATAAAGAAACTAGAACAGACACAAAATAGAGCAGTGCGATTCATAACAAACGAATATTCACATTTGACTAGAGTAACACCTTTAGTAAAATCACTAAATTTAGAAAGCCTTCAGGACAGAAGGCTCAAAAGTAAAGTAGCAATAATACATAAAACACTGAACCATAATCTTCAAATACAAAAACAAAATTTAATAAAATACTCTGACAGACACAAAGATAAAGGCACATTCCTCGTCCCATATGCTAGGACAAATTTGTACAAATACTCCTTCTTCCCTAGTGCTATTAGAGCATGGAATGGGTGGTCTGAGCTAGCCAGGAAAACCAGTGACTTGGCAGAATTTGAGTCATTGGTTAATATGCATGACTAAATGCATGACGCGTAGGACGTAATCATCTTCTTTTTTGAAGTAACGTCTGTATTATATAAGATAAGATAAGATGTCTTCACATTGCTCTCTGTCTTTCATTCTTCATCCTGGAACTCAACAGTGAAAGGACCATAACCCTGGTATTATTTTCTGGAAATAAAAAAAGTGATTAAGTCCCTTAATGTAATTAACACCAATTTTTATAATTGTTTTACAAAATACATTAAATTCTTACCATTACCTATCAATCAGTCTGTTGAACCATGGGGGCACCACACAAGATCTGTCAACAGCCCTTCTATATTCCTCTATGTACTTAGCCATGGATAAACCATTTCATGGCAGACCTGTCCATTCTTTGATGTCTTCCCATCTCTCTTTCTTCCTTCTTTGTACACAAATGAGGAAAAAAAGGACCATAATTCTTAGAAAAGAAATTTAAAATCATTAAATATAATTTAATTTAATTTCTAATTATTAATAAAATATCTTACCAGAATGCTAACCACTCTTTCTAAAACTATGACCAGTGCCTTATTTAAATCTTGAATTATATTTCTAGTCTAGGAGTTCCAATCAATTTTGTTGTATACAAAGGCCATGATACTGATTATAGGAATATGCCAGATGTCTGTTTCAGCATCTGAGTAAATAAATTAATGAAATTCCTATGACTCTAAGTTAGGGTACTGTCATCTTTCATATCTGTATTTAAAAAAAAAACAAAAAAAACTGGACATACATTCCTCATAATCAGTTCCCATCCTATTTGTCATTTAAATATTTTGGACATTCCTTTTATATTCCAGCCAAGATCTCGCAGCGGACAGTAGAAAATGGCAGTTTGAACTTCAGATCATTGTGTCAACCGTCTCGTGCAAACCACTAAACCAGGCAGTTTTATCAAGATCCACCTAAGAATGAAAAATACTATAAGGTACACTTTCACATTACATCTAGAAAAGGATAGCTATATTTAACTTGATCTAGTAGAAGATGTACAACTATCATACCCATATAATGTAGATTAACAAACTGATTCAAGATAAATACTATTAAGCCAATCCTACACCCATACTACTTGTATACATAAAATTGGGTGGATCTAGAATTTTAGATCTAGATAGACTAGATTCTTATTAAAATTCTAGATCTTTTCTATTAAGTAATAAAAACCTTTAAAATGTATTTTAATATGGATGAAGCTGAACAGAAATGATTGGAAAATATTCGATGCCAACGCAGAGGCTCTTGTTCTCGTATGAGCCATAGTTGTCTATTGACTGAAGGTGGTGGAGATAATTCAACAAGATGATTTACAATGTAATTCAAGAGATCTGTCTAGGTTAGTTCATTATTTTTCTTGAAGATTTCTATGATCAAGTCTAGATTTTCTAGATCTAGCATCATATACAATAATTTCTAGAGATCTAGTGCTAAGTCCTATACATATGGGATCTAGATCTAATCAAGATCTATCTAAAATCAGAATAAAAAATATGGAATGTCACACTAGATTTAGAATAGAATAGCAAAGTTTTACCAATATCTAGATTTTTAGTCCAGTAAATCAACTTATATAGATCAAGATATAAATTAAATTCACCTTTATCTATCCCTTAGTCTGTTGGACTGTTAAGGCACCACACAAGGTTTGTCGACCATTCTTTTCCTCACCGTCTTTTGAATGACTAATTCCTGAGAATAATAAACTGTTATTGTTAAAGAATATACAGGTAATCAGTGCTTTTTTGTAAAGAAATAGGTGCCGGAGATCAGTGATGGATTGCCTTTTAACATCTAATAAATAAATAATAAACTTTAAAATACAAAAGTAACTTTTTCGCTGCATTGAAAAAAGTGCCGGTACGCTGTACCAGTGCTTACTGTAATGCTGCTGACCTGAAAAATTGTAGTTAAACTAAATAATACAGTAATATTAAGCCCATACTAATTAGTCTTAGATATATAGATCTAGAAATTATATTGACATTGTGTAGATCTAGTCAATCTAGATTTCAAAGCAAAGAAAACAGAAGAACGGTAGACCATAAGGCAAAGACGATAGGATCGACATGGACCAAGCTGAAGAAATCCAGAATATTTATTGAAAATTTTTAGTTAGATCTAGACTAATAATCTAGAATACTAGGACTATAGTAATCTATACATTCTTTTCTAGACTCTACTAGACAAACTCTAATGATGATTCTAATATTAAATATAAACCTAAGTTTAGATCAAATCATTAAAAAGCCAACTAGATTAAACAACACATTAGATCTCTTCTTAACCAACAGACCTGGATTAGTAGTTGATTATGATATTATCCCTGGTCTATCAGACCATGAGATCATAAAAATATACAGTCAGATAAAAGCAGTAGCCAATACAAAACCCAAAAGAAAAATCTTACTCTGGAATAAATGTAACCTAACACAACTACACCAAGCTGCATTAAACTTTCAACAAACATTCTTATTAGAAAAAGACATTAACCAACCAGTCGATGACCTCTGGAATTTCATTAAAAACCATCTTAAAAGATACACATCAAACAAAATAAATAAATGCTGGTTTAATAATAGACTAAAGAAGCTTTGTAAACAGAAGGAAAACCTATATAAAAATTTTTTAAGAAACTAATGCAGAAAGAGTTTACAAAAAGTATATAAAAATTAAACACTTAACCCAAAAAGTAAGCAGACAGCTGCAGAGTGAATACATAAACAATGTAATATCTAAAGATAACAACAAAAACCTATGGTCATACATTAGGTCTAAGAAAATGGAAACAACAGGCGTAGCGCCATTAAAAGATGAACATAACATAATACATAATGATAATGAAACTAAAGCAAACATTCTAAACAAATACTATGCATCAGCATTCTCAGCCCCAGGAGACAAAGAGATATTACTGAATTTGAACCAAGTATACAACATAGAAGATATAGTAGTACAAGAAAATAGAATTCAAAAACTATTAGCCAACACCAAACCAAATAAAGCTTCTGGACCTGATGGTATTCCAGCTAGATTACTCAAAGAACTAAGTAATGAGCTAGCCCCAGTGTTCAAAATACTCTTTCAGGCTTCACTTAACCAGGGCAGAGTACCAAAGGACTGGAAAGAAGCTTATGTCACCCCCCTATTTAAAAAAGGAGAAAAATCTGACCCAGGAAACTACAGACCAGTGTCACTTACCAGCATCACATGTAAAATCCTAGAACACATAATATGTAGCAACATCATAAACCACTTAGACAAACATAATGTCCTCACACCATACCAACATGGCTTTAGGAAATATAGATCATGTGAAACTCAACTAATATGTCTAATTGATGATTTTTCAAAAGGTTTAGATAATAGTGAACAAATAGATGCTTTCTTACTAGATTTTTCTAAGGCTTTTGACAAAGTTCACCACCATAATTTGCTTAAAAAATTAAAATGTTTCGGCAATAATGGTCCACTGCATCAGTGGATTAAAGACTTTCTGATAGGGAGAGAACAAACTGTAATAATAAATGGTTCTAAATCAACACCGATAACAGTAAACTCAGGTGTACCTCAAGGAACAGTCTTGGGTCCACTACTTTTAATTTACATAAATGATTTACCAAATTGCATTACTTCAGGAACAAAAGTCAGATTATTTGCAGACGATTGCATAATATATAGAACAATAAAAACAACACAAGACACAGATATTTTACAAAGAGAATTAGATGAATTACAGAAATGGGAATCAAATTGGAGCATGTCTTTCCACCCAGAAAAATGTCAGTTGTTAAGAGTAACAAAAGAAAAACTAAAACAAATTAATTCCACTTATCTTATTCATGGCAAACCAGTAACACAGACTAAAAACGCAAAATACCTAGGTGTTATTAATAAATAAAAAAGTGTCATGGAATCCACATATTGATAAAACTACAAAAAAATCAAACAAAGCATTAGGATTTATTAAAAGAAATTTCTATAAATCAAATAAGAACATAAAACTAAAATGTTATTTAACCTTGGTTAGGCCAATAATAGAATATGCATCCTCTGTTTGGGACCCCTCAACTCAAGAAAAAAATAAAGAAACTAGAACAGACACAAAATAGAGCAGTGCGATTCATAACAAACGAATATTCACATTTGACTAGAGTAACACCTTTAGTAAAATCACTAAATTTAGAAAGCCTTCAGGACAGAAGGCTCAAAAGTAAAGTAGCAATAATACATAAAACACTGAACCATAATCTTCAAATACAAAAACAAAATTTAATAAAATACTCTGACAGACACAAAGATAAAGGCACATTCCTCGTCCCATATGCTAGGACAAATTTGTACAAATACTCCTTCTTCCCTAGTGCTATTAGAGCATGGAATGGGTGGTCTGAGCTAGCCAGGAAAACCAGTGACTTGGCAGAATTTGAGTCATTGGTTAATATGCATGACTAAATGCATGACGCGTAGGACGTAATCATCTTCTTTTTTGAAGTAACGTCTGTATTATATAAGATAAGATAAGATGTCTTCACATTGCTCTCTGTCTTTCATTCTTCATCCTGGAACTCAACAGTGAAAGGACCATAACCCTGGTATTATTTTCTGGAAATAAAAAAAGTGATTAAGTCCCTTAATGTAATTAACACCAATTTTTATAATTGTTTTACAAAATACATTAAATTCTTACCATTACCTATCAATCAGTCTGTTGAACCATGGGGGCACCACACAAGATCTGTCAACAGCCCTTCTATATTCCTCTATGTACTTAGCCATGGATAAACCATTTCATGGCAGACCTGTCCATTCTTTGATGTCTTCCCATCTCTCTTTCTTCCTTCTTTGTACACAAATGAGGAAAAAAAGGACCATAATTCTTAGAAAAGAAATTTAAAATCATTAAATATAATTTAATTTAATTTCTAATTATTAATAAAATATCTTACCAGAATGCTAACCACTCTTTCTAAAACTATGACCAGTGCCTTATTTAAATCTTGAATTATATTTCTAGTCTAGGAGTTCCAATCAATTTTGTTGTATACAAAGGCCATGATACTGATTATAGGAATATGCCAGATGTCTGTTTCAGCATCTGAGTAAATAAATTAATGAAATTCCTATGACTCTAAGTTAGGGTACTGTCATCTTTCATATCTGTATTTAAAAAAAAAACAAAAAAAACTGGACATACATTCCTCATAATCAGTTCCCATCCTATTTGTCATTTAAATATTTTGGACATTCCTTTTATATTCCAGCCAAGATCTCGCAGCGGACAGTAGAAAATGGCAGTTTGAACTTCAGATCATTGTGTCAACCGTCTCGTGCAAACCACTAAACCAGGCAGTTTTATCAAGATCCACCTAAGAATGAAAAATACTATAAGGTACACTTTCACATTACATCTAGAAAAGGATAGCTATATTTAACTTGATCTAGTAGAAGATGTACAACTATCATACCCATATAATGTAGATTAACAAACTGATTCAAGATAAATACTATTAAGCCAATCCTACACCCATACTACTTGTATACATAAAATTGGGTGGATCTAGAATTTTAGATATAGATAGACTAGATTCTTATTAAAATTCTAGATCTTTTCTATTAAGTAATAAAAACCTTTAAAATGTATTTTAATATGGATGAAGCTGAACAGAAATGATTGGAAAATAGTCGATGCCAACGCAGAGGCTCTTGTTCTCGTATGAGCCATAGTTGTCTATTGACTGAAGGTGGTGGAGATAATTCAACAAGATGATTTACAATGTAATTCAAGAGATCTGTCTAGGTTAGTTCATTATTTTTCTTGAAGATTTCTATGATCAAGTCTAGATTTTCTAGATCTAGCATCATATACAATAATTTCTAGAGATCTAGTGCTAAGTCCTATACATATGGGATCTAGATCTAATCAAGATCTATCTAAAATCAGAATAAAAAATATGGAATGTCACACTAGATTTAGAATAGAATAGCAAAGTTTTACCAATATCTAGATTTTTAGTCCAGTAAATCAACTTATATAGATCAAGATATAAATTAAATTCACCTTTATCTATCCCTTAGTCTGTTGGACTGTTAAGGCACCACACAAGGTTTGTCGACCATTCTTTTCCTCACCATCTTTTGAATGACTAATTCCTGAGAATAATAAACTGTTATTGTTAAAGAATATACAGGTAATCAGTGCTTTTTTGTAAAGAAATAGGTGCCGGAGATCAGTGATGGATTGCCTTTTAACATCTAATAAATAAATAATAAACTTTAAAATACAAAAGTAACTTTTTCGCTGCATTGAAAAAAGTGCCGGTACGCTGTACCAGTGCTTACTGTAATGCTGCTGACCTGAAAAATTGTAGTTAAACTAAATAATACAGTAATATTAAGCCCATACTAATTAGTCTTAGATATATAGATCTAGAAATTATATTGACATTGTGTAGATCTAGTCAATCTAGATTTCAAAGCAAAGAAAACAGAAGAACGGTAGACCATAAGGCAAAGACGATAGGATCGACATGGACCAAGCTGAAGAAATCCAGAATATTTATTGAAAATTTTTAGTTAGATCTAGACTAATAATCTAGAATACTAGGACTATAGTAATCTATACATTCTTTTCTAGACTCTACTAGACAAACTCTAATGATGATTCTAATATTAAATATAAACCTAAGTTTAGATCAAATCATTAAAAAGCCAACTAGATTAAACAACACATTAGATCTCTTCTTAACCAACAGACCTGGATTAGTAGTTGATTCTGATATTATCCCTGGTCTATCAGACCATGAGATCATAAAAATATACAGTCAGATAAAAGCAGTAGCCAATACAAAACCCAAAAGAAAAATCTTACTCTGGAATAAATGTAACCTAACACAACTACACCAAGCTGCATTAAACTTTCAACAAACATTCTTATTAGAAAAAGACATTAACCAACCAGTCGATGACCTCTGGAATTTCATTAAAAACCATCTTAAAAGATACACATCAAACAAAATAAATAAATGCTGGTTTAATAATAGACTAAAGAAGCTTTGTAAACAGAAGGAAAACCTATATAAAAATTTTTAAGAAACTAATGCAGAAAGAGTTTACAAAAAGTATATAAAAATTAAACACTTAACCCAAAAAGTAAGCAGACAGCTGCAGAGTGAATACATAAACAATGTAATATCTAAAGATAACAACAAAAACCTATGGTCATACATTAGGTCTAAGAAAATGGAAACAACAGGCGTAGCGCCATTAAAAGATGAACATAACATAATACATAATGATAATGAAACTAAAGCAAACATTCTAAACAAATACTATGCATCAGCATTCTCAGCCCCAGGAGACAAAGAGATATTACTGAATTTGAACCAAGTATACAACATAGAAGATATAGTAGTACAAGAAAATAGAATTCAAAAACTATTAGCCAACACCAAACCAAATAAAGCTTCTGGACCTGATGGTATTCCAGCTAGATTACTCAAAGAACTAAGTAATGAGCTAGCCCCAGTGTTCAAAATACTCTTTCAGGCTTCACTTAACCAGGGCAGAGTACCAAAGGACTGGAAAGAAGCTTATGTCACCCCCCTATTTAAAAAAGGAGAAAAATCTGACCCAGGAAACTACAGACCAGTGTCACTTACCAGCATCACATGTAAAATCCTAGAACACATAATATGTAGCAACATCATAAACCACTTAGACAAACATAATGTCCTCACACCATACCAACATGGCTTTAGGAAATATAGATCATGTGAAACTCAACTAATATGTCTAATTGATGATTTTTCAAAAGGTTTAGATAATAGTGAACAAATAGATGCTTTCTTACTAGATTTTTCTAAGGCTTTTGACAAAGTTCACCACCATAATTTGCTTAAAAAATTAAAATGTTTCGGCAATAATGGTCCACTGCATCAGTGGATTAAAGACTTTCTGATAGGGAGAGAACAAACTGTAATAATAAATGGTTCTAAATCAACACCGATAACAGTAAACTCAGGTGTACCTCAAGGAACAGTCTTGGGTCCACTACTTTTAATTTACATAAATGATTTACCAAATTGCATTACTTCAGGAACAAAAGTCAGATTATTTGCAGACGATTGCATAATATATAGAACAATAAAAACAACACAAGACACAGATATTTTACAAAGAGAATTAGATGAATTACAGAAATGGGAATCAAATTGGAGCATGTCTTTCCACCCAGAAAAATGTCAGTTGTTAAGAGTAACAAAAGAAAAACTAAAACAAATTAATTCCACTTATCTTATTCATGGCAAACCAGTAACACAGACTAAAAACGCAAAATACCTAGGTGTTATTAATAAATGAAAAACTGTCATGGAATCCACATATTGATAAAACTACAAAAAAATCAAACAAAGCATTAGGATTTATTAAAAGAAATTTCTATAAATCAAATAAGAACATAAAACTAAAATGTTATTTAACCTTGGTTAGGCCAATAATAGAATATGCATCCTCTGTTTGGGACCCCTCAACTCAAGAAAAAAATAAAGAAACTAGAACAGACACAAAATAGAGCAGTGCGATTCATAACAAACGAATATTCACATTTGACTAGAGTAACACCTTTAGTAAAATCACTAAATTTAGAAAGCCTTCAGGACAGAAGGCTCAAAAGTAAAGTAGCAATAATACATAAAACACTGAACCATAATCTTCAAATACAAAAACAAAATTTAATAAAATACTCTGACAGACACAAAGATAAAGGCACATTCCTCGTCCCATATGCTAGGACAAATTTGTACAAATACTCCTTCTTCCCTAGTGCTATTAGAGCATGGAATGGGTGGTCTGAGCTAGCCAGGAAAACCAGTGACTTGGCAGAATTTGAGTCATTGGTTAATATGCATGACTAAATGCATGACGCGTAGGACGTAATCATCTTCTTTTTTGAAGTAACGTCTGTATTATATAAGATAAGATAAGATGTCTTCACATTGCTCTCTGTCTTTCATTCTTCATCCTGGAACTCAACAGTGAAAGGACCATAACCCTGGTATTATTTTCTGGAAATAAAAAAAGTGATTAAGTCCCTTAATGTAATTAACACCAATTTTTATAATTGTTTTACAAAATACATTAAATTCTTACCATTACCTATCAATCAGTCTGTTGAACCATGGGGGCACCACACAAGATCTGTCAACAGCCCTTCTATATTCCTCTATGTACTTAGCCATGGATAAACCATTTCATGGCAGACCTGTCCATTCTTTGATGTCTTCCCATCTCTCTTTCTTCCTTCTTTGTACACAAATGAGGAAAAAAAGGACCATAATTCTTAGAAAAGAAATTTAAAATCATTAAATATAATTTAATTTAATTTCTAATTATTAATAAAATATCTTACCAGAATGCTAACCACTCTTTCTAAAACTATGACCAGTGCCTTATTTAAATCTTGAATTATATTTCTAGTCTAGGAGTTCCAATCAATTTTGTTGTATACAAAGGCCATGATACTGATTATAGGAATATGCCAGATGTCTGTTTCAGCATCTGAGTAAATAAATTAATGAAATTCCTATGACTCTAAGTTAGGGTACTGTCATCTTTCATATCTGTATTTAAAAAAAAACAAAAAAAACTGGACATACATTCCTCATAATCAGTTTCCATCCTATTTGTCATTTAAATATTTTGGACATTCCTTTTATATTCCAGCCAAGATCTCGCAGCGGACAGTAGAAAATGGCAGTTTGAACTTCAGATCATTGTGTCAACCGTCTCGTGCAAACCACTAAACCAGGCAGTTTTATCAAGATCCACCTAAGAATGAAAAATACTATAAGGTACACTTTCACATTACATCTAGAAAAGGATAGCTATATTTAACTTGATCTAGTAGAAGATGTACAACTATCATACCCATATAATGTAGATTAACAAACTGATTCAAGATAAATACTATTAAGCCAATCCTACACCCATACTACTTGTATACATAAAATTGGGTGGATCTAGAATTTTAGATCTAGATAGACTAGATTCTTATTAAAATTCTAGATCTTTTCTATTAAGTAATAAAAACCTTTAAAATGTATTTTAATATGGATGAAGCTGAACAGAAATGATTGGAAAATAGTCGATGCCAACGCAGAGGCTCTTGTTCTCGTATGAGCCATAGTTGTCTATTGACTGAAGGTGGTGGAGATAATTCAACAAGATGATTTACAATGTAATTCAAGAGATCTGTCTAGGTTAGTTCATTATTTTTCTTGAAGATTTCTATGATCAAGTCTAGATTTTCTAGATCTAGCATCATATACAATAATTTCTAGAGATCTAGTGCTAAGTCCTATACATATGGGATCTAGATCTAATCAAGATCTATCTAAAATCAGAATAAAAAATATGGAATGTCACACTAGATTTAGAATAGAATAGCAAAGTTTTACCAATATCTAGATTTTTAGTCCAGTAAATCAACTTATATAGATCAAGATATAAATTAAATTCACCTTTATCTATCCCTTAGTCTGTTGGACTGTTAAGGCACCACACAAGGTTTGTCGACCATTCTTTTCCTCACCATCTTTTGAATGACTAATTCCTGAGAATAATAAACTGTTATTGTTAAAGAATATACAGGTAATCAGTGCTTTTTTGTAAAGAAATAGGTGCCGGAGATCAGTGATGGATTGCCTTTTAACATCTAATAAATAAATAATAAACTTTAAAATACAAAAGTAACTTTTTCGCTGCATTGAAAAAAGTGCCGGTACGCTGTACCAGTGCTTACTGTAATGCTGCTGACCTGAAAAATTGTAGTTAAACTAAATAATACAGTAATATTAAGCCCATACTAATTAGTCTTAGATATATAGATCTAGAAATTATATTGACATTGTGTAGATCTAGTCAATCTAGATTTCAAAGCAAAGAAAACAGAAGAACGGTAGACCATAAGGCAAAGACGATAGGATCGACATGGACCAAGCTGAAGAAATCCAGAATATTTATTGAAAATTTTTAGTTAGATCTAGACTAATAATCTAGAATACTAGGACTATAGTAATCTATACATTCTTTTCTAGACTCTACTAGACAAACTCTAATGATGATTCTAATATTAAATATAAACCTAAGTTTAGATCAAATCATTAAAAAGCCAACTAGATTAAACAACACATTAGATCTCTTCTTAACCAACAGACCTGGATTAGTAGTTGATTCTGATATTATCCCTGGTCTATCAGACCATGAGATCATAAAAATATACAGTCAGATAAAAGCAGTAGCCAATACAAAACCCAAAAGAAAAATCTTACTCTGGAATAAATGTAACCTAACACAACTACACCAAGCTGCATTAAACTTTCAACAAACATTCTTATTAGAAAAAGACATTAACCAACCAGTCGATGACCTCTGGAATTTCATTAAAAACCATCTTAAAAGATACACATCAAACAAAATAAATAAATGCTGGTTTAATAATAGACTAAAGAAGCTTTGTAAACAGAAGGAAAACCTATATAAAAATTTTTAAGAAACTAATGCAGAAAGAGTTTACAAAAAGTATATAAAAATTAAACACTTAACCCAAAAAGTAAGCAGACAGCTGCAGAGTGAATACATAAACAATGTAATATCTAAAGATAACAACAAAAACCTATGGTCATACATTAGGTCTAAGAAAATGGAAACAACAGGCGTAGCGCCATTAAAAGATGAACATAACATAATACATAATGATAATGAAACTAAAGCAAACATTCTAAACAAATACTATGCATCAGCATTCTCAGCCCCAGGAGACAAAGAGATATTACTGAATTTGAACCAAGTATACAACATAGAAGATATAGTAGTACAAGAAAATAGAATTCAAAAACTATTAGCCAACACCAAACCAAATAAAGCTTCTGGACCTGATGGTATTCCAGCTAGATTACTCAAAGAACTAAGTAATGAGCTAGCCCCAGTGTTCAAAATACTCTTTCAGGCTTCACTTAACCAGGGCAGAGTACCAAAGGACTGGAAAGAAGCTTATGTCACCCCCCTATTTAAAAAAGGAGAAAAATCTGACCCAGGAAACTACAGACCAGTGTCACTTACCAGCATCACATGTAAAATCCTAGAACACATAATATGTAGCAACATCATAAACCACTTAGACAAACATAATGTCCTCACACCATACCAACATGGCTTTAGGAAATATAGATCATGTGAAACTCAACTAATATGTCTAATTGATGATTTTTCAAAAGGTTTAGATAATAGTGAACAAATAGATGCTTTCTTACTAGATTTTTCTAAGGCTTTTGACAAAGTTCACCACCATAATTTGCTTAAAAAATTAAAATGTTTCGGCAATAATGGTCCACTGCATCAGTGGATTAAAGACTTTCTGATAGGGAGAGAACAAACTGTAATAATAAATGGTTCTAAATCAACACCGATAACAGTAAACTCAGGTGTACCTCAAGGAACAGTCTTGGGTCCACTACTTTTAATTTACATAAATGATTTACCAAATTGCATTACTTCAGGAACAAAAGTCAGATTATTTGCAGACGATTGCATAATATATAGAACAATAAAAACAACACAAGACACAGATATTTTACAAAGAGAATTAGATGAATTACAGAAATGGGAATCAAATTGGAGCATGTCTTTCCACCCAGAAAAATGTCAGTTGTTAAGAGTAACAAAAGAAAAACTAAAACAAATTAATTCCACTTATCTTATTCATGGCAAACCAGTAACACAGACTAAAAACGCAAAATACCTAGGTGTTATTAATAAATGAAAAACTGTCATGGAATCCACATATTGATAAAACTACAAAAAAATCAAACAAAGCATTAGGATTTATTAAAAGAAATTTCTATAAATCAAATAAGAACATAAAACTAAAATGTTATTTAACCTTGGTTAGGCCAATAATAGAATATGCATCCTCTGTTTGGGACCCCTCAACTCAAGAAAAAAATAAAGAAACTAGAACAGACACAAAATAGAGCAGTGCGATTCATAACAAACGAATATTCACATTTGACTAGAGTAACACCTTTAGTAAAATCACTAAATTTAGAAAGCCTTCAGGACAGAAGGCTCAAAAGTAAAGTAGCAATAATACATAAAACACTGAACCATAATCTTCAAATACAAAAACAAAATTTAATAAAATACTCTGACAGACACAAAGATAAAGGCACATTCCTCGTCCCATATGCTAGGACAAATTTGTACAAATACTCCTTCTTCCCTAGTGCTATTAGAGCATGGAATGGGTGGTCTGAGCTAGCCAGGAAAACCAGTGACTTGGCAGAATTTGAGTCATTGGTTAATATGCATGACTAAATGCATGACGCGTAGGACGTAATCATCTTCTTTTTTGAAGTAACATCTGTATTATATAAGATAAGATAAGATGTCTTCACATTGCTCTCTGTCTTTCATTCTTCATCCTGGAACTCAACAGTGAAAGGACCATAACCCTGGTATTATTTTCTGGAAATAAAAAAAGTGATTAAGTCCCTTAATGTAATTAACACCAATTTTTATAATTGTTTTACAAAATACATTAAATTCTTACCATTACCTATCAATCAGTCTGTTGAACCATGGGGGCACCACACAAGATCTGTCAACAGCCCTTCTATATTCCTCTATGTACTTAGCCATGGATAAACCATTTCATGGCAGACCTGTCCATTCTTTGATGTCTTCCCATCTCTCTTTCTTCCTTCTTTGTACACAAATGAGGAAAAAAAGGACCATAATTCTTAGAAAAGAAATTTAAAATCATTAAATATAATTTAATTTAATTTCTAATTATTAATAAAATATCTTACCAGAATGCTAACCACTCTTTCTAAAACTATGACCAGTGCCTTATTTAAATCTTGAATTATATTTCTAGTCTAGGAGTTCCAATCAATTTTGTTGTATACAAAGGCCATGATACTGATTATAGGAATATGCCAGATGTCTGTTTCAGCATCTGAGTAAATAAATTAATGAAATTCCTATGACTCTAAGTTAGGGTACTGTCATCTTTCATATCTGTATTTAAAAAAAAAACAAAAAAAACTGGACATACATTCCTCATAATCAGTTCCCATCCTATTTGTCATTTAAATATTTTGGACATTCCTTTTATATTCCAGCCAAGATCTCGCAGCGGACAGTAGAAAATGGCAGTTTGAACTTCAGATCATTGTGTCAACCGTCTCGTGCAAACCACTAAACCAGGCAGTTTTATCAAGATCCACCTAAGAATGAAAAATACTATAAGGTACACTTTCACATTACATCTAGAAAAGGATAGCTATATTTAACTTGATCTAGTAGAAGATGTACAACTATCATACCCATATAATGTAGATTAACAAACTGATTCAAGATAAATACTATTAAGCCAATCCTACACCCATACTACTTGTATACATAAAATTGGGTGGATCTAGAATTTTAGATCTAGATAGACTAGATTCTTATTAAAATTCTAGATCTTTTCTATTAAGTAATAAAAACCTTTAAAATGTATTTTAATATGGATGAAGCTGAACAGAAATGATTGGAAAATAGTCGATGCCAACGCAGAGGCTCTTGTTCTCGTATGAGCCATAGTTGTCTATTGACTGAAGGTGGTGGAGATAATTCAACAAGATGATTTACAATGTAATTCAAGAGATCTGTCTAGGTTAGTTCATTATTTTTCTTGAAGATTTCTATGATCAAGTCTAGATTTTCTAGATCTAGCATCATATACAATAATTTCTAGAGATCTAGTGCTAAGTCCTATACATATGGGATCTAGATCTAATCAAGATCTATCTAAAATCAGAATAAAAAATATGGAATGTCACACTAGATTTAGAATAGAATAGCAAAGTTTTACCAATATCTAGATTTTTAGTCCAGTAAATCAACTTATATAGATCAAGATATAAATTAAATTCACCTTTATCTATCCCTTAGTCTGTTGGACTGTTAAGGCACCACACAAGGTTTGTCGACCATTCTTTTCCTCACCGTCTTTTGAATGACTAATTCCTGAGAATAATAAACTGTTATTGTTAAAGAATATACAGGTAATCAGTGCTTTTTTGTAAAGAAATAGGTGCCGGAGATCAGTGATGGATTGCCTTTTAACATCTAATAAATAAATAATAAACTTTAAAATACAAAAGTAACTTTTTCGCTGCATTGAAAAAAGTGCCGGTACGCTGTACCAGTGCTTACTGTAATGCTGCTGACCTGAAAAATTGTAGTTAAACTAAATAATACAGTAATATTAAGCCCATACTAATTAGTCTTAGATATATAGATCTAGAAATTATATTGACATTGTGTAGATCTAGTCAATCTAGATTTCAAAGCAAAGAAAACAGAAGAACGGTAGACCATAAGGCAAAGACGATAGGATCGACATGGACCAAGCTGAAGAAATCCAGAATATTTATTGAAAATTTTTAGTTAGATCTAGACTAATAATCTAGAATACTAGGACTATAGTAATCTATACATTCTTTTCTAGACTCTACTAGACAAACTCTAATGATGATTCTAATATTAAATATAAACCTAAGTTTAGATCAAATCATTAAAAAGCCAACTAGATTAAACAACACATTAGATCTCTTCTTAACCAACAGACCTGGATTAGTAGTTGATTATGATATTATCCCTGGTCTATCAGACCATGAGATCATAAAAATATACAGTCAGATAAAAGCAGTAGCCAATACAAAACCCAAAAGAAAAATCTTACTCTGGAATAAATGTAACCTAACACAACTACACCAAGCTGCATTAAACTTTCAACAAACATTCTTATTAGAAAAAGACATTAACCAACCAGTCGATGACCTCTGGAATTTCATTAAAAACCATCTTAAAAGATACACATCAAACAAAATAAATAAATGCTGGTTTAATAATAGACTAAAGAAGCTTTGTAAACAGAAGGAAAACCTATATAAAAAATTTTTAAGAAACTAATGCAGAAAGAGTTTACAAAAAGTATATAAAAATTAAACACTTAACCCAAAAAGTAAGCAGACAGCTGCAGAGTGAATACATAAACAATGTAATATCTAAAGATAACAACAAAAACCTATGGTCATACATTAGGTCTAAGAAAATGGAAACAACAGGCGTAGCGCCATTAAAAGATGAACATAACATAATACATAATGATAATGAAACTAAAGCAAACATTCTAAACAAATACTATGCATCAGCATTCTCAGCCCCAGGAGACAAAGAGATATTACTGAATTTGAACCAAGTATACAACATAGAAGATATAGTAGTACAAGAAAATAGAATTCAAAAACTATTAGCCAACACCAAACCAAATAAAGCTTCTGGACCTGATGGTATTCCAGCTAGATTACTCAAAGAACTAAGTAATGAGCTAGCCCCAGTGTTCAAAATACTCTTTCAAGCTTCACTTAACCAGGGCAGAGTACCAAAGGACTGGAAAGAAGCTTATGTCACCCCCCTATTTAAAAAAGGAGAAAAATCTGACCCAGGAAACTACAGACCAGTGTCACTTACCAGCATCACATGTAAAATCCTAGAACACATAATATGTAGCAACATCATAAACCACTTAGACAAACATAATGTCCTCACACCATACCAACATGGCTTTAGGAAATATAGATCATGTGAAACTCAACTAATATGTCTAATTGATGATTTTTCAAAAGGTTTAGATAATAGTGAACAAATAGATGCTTTCTTACTAGATTTTTCTAAGGCTTTTGACAAAGTTCACCACCATAATTTGCTTAAAAAATTAAAATGTTTCGGCAATAATGGTCCACTGCATCAGTGGATTAAAGACTTTCTGATAGGGAGAGAACAAACTGTAATAATAAATGGTTCTAAATCAACACCGATAACAGTAAACTCAGGTGTACCTCAAGGAACAGTCTTGGGTCCACTACTTTTAATTTACATAAATGATTTACCAAATTGCATTACTTCAGGAACAAAAGTCAGATTATTTGCAGACGATTGCATAATATATAGAACAATAAAAACAACACAAGACACAGATATTTTACAAAGAGAATTAGATGAATTACAGAAATGGGAATCAAATTGGAGCATGTCTTTCCACCCAGAAAAATGTCAGTTGTTAAGAGTAACAAAAGAAAAACTAAAACAAATTAATTCCACTTATCTTATTCATGGCAAACCAGTAACACAGACTAAAAACGCAAAATACCTAGGTGTTATTAATAAATAAAAAAGTGTCATGGAATCCACATATTGATAAAACTACAAAAAAATCAAACAAAGCATTAGGATTTATTAAAAGAAATTTCTATAAATCAAATAAGAACATAAAACTAAAATGTTATTTAACCTTGGTTAGGCCAATAATAGAATATGCATCCTCTGTTTGGGACCCCTCAACTCAAGAAAAAAATAAAGAAACTAGAACAGACACAAAATAGAGCAGTGCGATTCATAACAAACGAATATTCACATTTGACTAGAGTAACACCTTTAGTAAAATCACTAAATTTAGAAAGCCTTCAGGACAGAAGGCTCAAAAGTAAAGTAGCAATAATACATAAAACACTGAACCATAATCTTCAAATACAAAAACAAAATTTAATAAAATACTCTGACAGACACAAAGATAAAGGCACATTCCTCGTCCCATATGCTAGGACAAATTTGTACAAATACTCCTTCTTCCCTAGTGCTATTAGAGCATGGAATGGGTGGTCTGAGCTAGCCAGGAAAACCAGTGACTTGGCAGAATTTGAGTCATTGGTTAATATGCATGACTAAATGCATGACGCGTAGGACGTAATCATCTTCTTTTTTGAAGTAACGTCTGTATTATATAAGATAAGATAAGATGTCTTCACATTGCTCTCTGTCTTTCATTCTTCATCCTGGAACTCAACAGTGAAAGGACCATAACCCTGGTATTATTTTCTGGAAATAAAAAAAGTGATTAAGTCCCTTAATGTAATTAACACCAATTTTTATAATTGTTTTACAAAATACATTAAATTCTTACCATTACCTATCAATCAGTCTGTTGAACCATGGGGGCACCACACAAGATCTGTCAACAGCCCTTCTATATTCCTCTATGTACTTAGCCATGGATAAACCATTTCATGGCAGACCTGTCCATTCTTTGATGTCTTCCCATCTCTCTTTCTTCCTTCTTTGTACACAAATGAGGAAAAAAAGGACCATAATTCTTAGAAAAGAAATTTAAAATCATTAAATATAATTTAATTTAATTTCTAATTATTAATAAAATATCTTACCAGAATGCTAACCACTCTTTCTAAAACTATGACCAGTGCCTTATTTAAATCTTGAATTATATTTCTAGTCTAGGAGTTCCAATCAATTTTGTTGTATACAAAGGCCATGATACTGATTATAGGAATATGCCAGATGTCTGTTTCAGCATCTGAGTAAATAAATTAATGAAATTCCTATGACTCTAAGTTAGGGTACTGTCATCTTTCATATCTGTATTTAAAAAAAAAACAAAAAAAACTGGACATACATTCCTCATAATCAGTTCCCATCCTATTTGTCATTTAAATATTTTGGACATTCCTTTTATATTCCAGCCAAGATCTCGCAGCGGACAGTAGAAAATGGCAGTTTGAACTTCAGATCATTGTGTCAACCGTCTCGTGCAAACCACTAAACCAGGCAGTTTTATCAAGATCCACCTAAGAATGAAAAATACTATAAGGTACACTTTCACATTACATCTAGAAAAGGATAGCTATATTTAACTTGATCTAGTAGAAGATGTACAACTATCATACCCATATAATGTAGATTAACAAACTGATTCAAGATAAATACTATTAAGCCAATCCTACACCCATACTACTTGTATACATAAAATTGGGTGGATCTAGAATTTTAGATCTAGATAGACTAGATTCTTATTAAAATTCTAGATCTTTTCTATTAAGTAATAAAAACCTTTAAAATGTATTTTAATATGGATGAAGCTGAACAGAAATGATTGGAAAATAGTCGATGCCAACGCAGAGGCTCTTGTTCTCGTATGAGCCATAGTTGTCTATTGACTGAAGGTGGTGGAGATAATTCAACAAGATGATTTACAATGTAATTCAAGAGATCTGTCTAGGTTAGTTCATTATTTTTCTTGAAGATTTCTATGATCAAGTCTAGATTTTCTAGATCTAGCATCATATACAATAATTTCTAGAGATCTAGTGCTAAGTCCTATACATATGGGATCTAGATCTAATCAAGATCTATCTAAAATCAGAATAAAAAATATGGAATGTCACACTAGATTTAGAATAGAATAGCAAAGTTTTACCAATATCTAGATTTTTAGTCCAGTAAATCAACTTATATAGATCAAGATATAAATTAAATTCACCTTTATCTATCCCTTAGTCTGTTGGACTGTTAAGGCACCACACAAGGTTTGTCGACCATTCTTTTCCTCACCGTCTTTTGAATGACTAATTCCTGAGAATAATAAACTGTTATTGTTAAAGAATATACAGGTAATCAGTGCTTTTTTGTAAAGAAATAGGTGCCGGAGATCAGTGATGGATTGCCTTTTAACATCTAATAAATAAATAATAAACTTTAAAATACAAAAGTAACTTTTTCGCTGCATTGAAAAAAGTGCCGGTACGCTGTACCAGTGCTTACTGTAATGCTGCTGACCTGAAAAATTGTAGTTAAACTAAATAATACAGTAATATTAAGCCCATACTAATTAGTCTTAGATATATAGATCTAGAAATTATATTGACATTGTGTAGATCTAGTCAATCTAGATTTCAAAGCAAAGAAAACAGAAGAACAGTAGACCATAAGGCAAAGACGATAGGATCGACATGGACCAAGCTGAAGAAATCCAGAATATTTATTGAAAATTTTTAGTTAGATCTAGACTAATAATCTAGAATACTAGGACTATAGTAATCTATACATTCTTTTCTAGACTCTACTAGACAAACTCTAATGATGATTCTAATATTAAATATAAACCTAAGTTTAGATCAAATCATTAAAAAGCCAACTAGATTAAACAACACATTAGATCTCTTCTTAACCAACAGACCTGGATTAGTAGTTGATTATGATATTATCCCTGGTCTATCAGACCATGAGATCATAAAAATATACAGTCAGATAAAAGCAGTAGCCAATACAAAACCCAAAAGAAAAATCTTACTCTGGAATAAATGTAACCTAACACAACTACACCAAGCTGCATTAAACTTTCAACAAACATTCTTATTAGAAAAAGACATTAACCAACCAGTCGATGACCTCTGGAATTTCATTAAAAACCATCTTAAAAGATACACATCAAACAAAATAAATAAATGCTGGTTTAATAATAGACTAAAGAAGCTTTGTAAACAGAAGGAAAACCTATATAAAAAATTTTTAAGAAACTAATGCAGAAAGAGTTTACAAAAAGTATATAAAAATTAAACACTTAACCCAAAAAGTAAGCAGACAGCTGCAGAGTGAATACATAAACAATGTAATATCTAAAGATAACAACAAAAACCTATGGTCATACATTAGGTCTAAGAAAATGGAAACAACAGGCGTAGCGCCATTAAAAGATGAACATAACATAATACATAATGATAATGAAACTAAAGCAAACATTCTAAACAAATACTATGCATCAGCATTCTCAGCCCCAGGAGACAAAGAGATATTACTGAATTTGAACCAAGTATACAACATAGAAGATATAGTAGTACAAGAAAATAGAATTCAAAAACTATTAGCCAACACCAAACCAAATAAAGCTTCTGGACCTGATGGTATTCCAGCTAGATTACTCAAAGAACTAAGTAATGAGCTAGCCCCAGTGTTCAAAATACTCTTTCAGGCTTCACTTAACCAGGGCAGAGTACCAAAGGACTGGAAAGAAGCTTATGTCACCCCCCTATTTAAAAAAGGAGAAAAATCTGACCCAGGAAACTACAGACCAGTGTCACTTACCAGCATCACATGTAAAATCCTAGAACACATAATATGTAGCAACATCATAAACCACTTAGACAAACATAATGTCCTCACACCATACCAACATGGCTTTAGGAAATATAGATCATGTGAAACTCAACTAATATGTCTAATTGATGATTTTTCAAAAGGTTTAGATAATAGTGAACAAATAGATGCTTTCTTACTAGATTTTTCTAAGGCTTTTGACAAAGTTCACCACCATAATTTGCTTAAAAAATTAAAATGTTTCGGCAATAATGGTCCACTGCATCAGTGGATTAAAGACTTTCTGATAGGGAGAGAACAAACTGTAATAATAAATGGTTCTAAATCAACACCGATAACAGTAAACTCAGGTGTACCTCAAGGAACAGTCTTGGGTCCACTACTTTTAATTTACATAAATGATTTACCAAATTGCATTACTTCAGGAACAAAAGTCAGATTATTTGCAGACGATTGCATAATATATAGAACAATAAAAACAACACAAGACACAGATATTTTACAAAGAGAATTAGATGAATTACAGAAATGGGAATCAAATTGGAGCATGTCTTTCCACCCAGAAAAATGTCAGTTGTTAAGAGTAACAAAAGAAAAACTAAAACAAATTAATTCCACTTATCTTATTCATGGCAAACCAGTAACACAGACTAAAAACGCAAAATACCTAGGTGTTATTAATAAATAAAAAAGTGTCATGGAATCCACATATTGATAAAACTACAAAAAAATCAAACAAAGCATTAGGATTTATTAAAAGAAATTTCTATAAATCAAATAAGAACATAAAACTAAAATGTTATTTAACCTTGGTTAGGCCAATAATAGAATATGCATCCTCTGTTTGGGACCCCTCAACTCAAGAAAAAAATAAAGAAACTAGAACAGACACAAAATAGAGCAGTGCGATTCATAACAAACGAATATTCACATTTGACTAGAGTAACACCTTTAGTAAAATCACTAAATTTAGAAAGCCTTCAGGACAGAAGGCTCAAAAGTAAAGTAGCAATAATACATAAAACACTGAACCATAATCTTCAAATACAAAAACAAAATTTAATAAAATACTCTGACAGACACAAAGATAAAGGCACATTCCTCGTCCCATATGCTAGGACAAATTTGTACAAATACTCCTTCTTCCCTAGTGCTATTAGAGCATGGAATGGGTGGTCTGAGCTAGCCAGGAAAACCAGTGACTTGGCAGAATTTGAGTCATTGGTTAATATGCATGACTAAATGCATGACGCGTAGGACGTAATCATCTTCTTTTTTGAAGTAACGTCTGTATTATATAAGATAAGATAAGATGTCTTCACATTGCTCTCTGTCTTTCATTCTTCATCCTGGAACTCAACAGTGAAAGGACCATAACCCTGGTATTATTTTCTGGAAATAAAAAAAGTGATTAAGTCCCTTAATGTAATTAACACCAATTTTTATAATTGTTTTACAAAATACATTAAATTCTTACCATTACCTATCAATCAGTCTGTTGAACCATGGGGGCACCACACAAGATCTGTCAACAGCCCTTCTATATTCCTCTATGTACTTAGCCATGGATAAACCATTTCATGGCAGACCTGTCCATTCTTTGATGTCTTCCCATCTCTCTTTCTTCCTTCTTTGTACACAAATGAGGAAAAAAAGGACCATAATTCTTAGAAAAGAAATTTAAAATCATTAAATATAATTTAATTTAATTTCTAATTATTAATAAAATATCTTACCAGAATGCTAACCACTCTTTCTAAAACTATGACCAGTGCCTTATTTAAATCTTGAATTATATTTCTAGTCTAGGAGTTCCAATCAATTTTGTTGTATACAAAGGCCATGATACTGATTATAGGAATATGCCAGATGTCTGTTTCAGCATCTGAGTAAATAAATTAATGAAATTCCTATGACTCTAAGTTAGGGTACTGTCATCTTTCATATCTGTATTTAAAAAAAAAACAAAAAAAACTGGACATACATTCCTCATAATCAGTTCCCATCCTATTTGTCATTTAAATATTTTGGACATTCCTTTTATATTCCAGCCAAGATCTCGCAGCGGACAGTAGAAAATGGCAGTTTGAACTTCAGATCATTGTGTCAACCGTCTCGTGCAAACCACTAAACCAGGCAGTTTTATCAAGATCCACCTAAGAATGAAAAATACTATAAGGTACACTTTCACATTACATCTAGAAAAGGATAGCTATATTTAACTTGATCTAGTAGAAGATGTACAACTATCATACCCATATAATGTAGATTAACAAACTGATTCAAGATAAATACTATTAAGCCAATCCTACACCCATACTACTTGTATACATAAAATTGGGTGGATCTAGAATTTTAGATCTAGATAGACTAGATTCTTATTAAAATTCTAGATCTTTTCTATTAAGTAATAAAAACCTTTAAAATGTATTTTAATATGGATGAAGCTGAACAGAAATGATTGGAAAATAGTCGATGCCAACGCAGAGGCTCTTGTTCTCGTATGAGCCATAGTTGTCTATTGACTGAAGGTGGTGGAGATAATTCAACAAGATGATTTACAATGTAATTCAAGAGATCTGTCTAGGTTAGTTCATTATTTTTCTTGAAGATTTCTATGATCAAGTCTAGATTTTCTAGATCTAGCATCATATACAATAATTTCTAGAGATCTAGTGCTAAGTCCTATACATATGGGATCTAGATCTAATCAAGATCTATCTAAAATCAGAATAAAAAATATGGAATGTCACACTAGATTTAGAATAGAATAGCAAAGTTTTACCAATATCTAGATTTTTAGTCCAGTAAATCAACTTATATAGATCAAGATATAAATTAAATTCACCTTTATCTATCCCTTAGTCTGTTGGACTGTTAAGGCACCACACAAGGTTTGTCGACCATTCTTTTCCTCACCGTCTTTTGAATGACTAATTCCTGAGAATAATAAACTGTTATTGTTAAAGAATATACAGGTAATCAGTGCTTTTTTGTAAAGAAATAGGTGCCGGAGATCAGTGATGGATTGCCTTTTAACATCTAATAAATAAATAATAAACTTTAAAATACAAAAGTAACTTTTTCGCTGCATTGAAAAAAGTGCCGGTACGCTGTACCAGTGCTTACTGTAATGCTGCTGACCTGAAAAATTGTAGTTAAACTAAATAATACAGTAATATTAAGCCCATACTAATTAGTCTTAGATATATAGATCTAGAAATTATATTGACATTGTGTAGATCTAGTCAATCTAGATTTCAAAGCAAAGAAAACAGAAGAACGGTAGACCATAAGGCAAAGACGATAGGATCGACATGGACCAAGCTGAAGAAATCCAGAATATTTATTGAAAATTTTTAGTTAGATCTAGACTAATAATCTAGAATACTAGGACTATAGTAATCTATACATTCTTTTCTAGACTCTACTAGACAAACTCTAATGATGATTCTAATATTAAATATAAACCTAAGTTTAGATCAAATCATTAAAAAGCCAACTAGATTAAACAACACATTAGATCTCTTCTTAACCAACAGACCTGGATTAGTAGTTGATTATGATATTATCCCTGGTCTATCAGACCATGAGATCATAAAAATATACAGTCAGATAAAAGCAGTAGCCAATACAAAACCCAAAAGAAAAATCTTACTCTGGAATAAATGTAACCTAACACAACTACACCAAGCTGCATTAAACTTTCAACAAACATTCTTATTAGAAAAAGACATTAACCAACCAGTCGATGACCTCTGGAATTTCATTAAAAACCATCTTAAAAGATACACATCAAACAAAATAAATAAATGCTGGTTTAATAATAGACTAAAGAAGCTTTGTAAACAGAAGGAAAACCTATATAAAAAATTTTAAGAAACTAATGCAGAAAGAGTTTACAAAAAGTATATAAAAATTAAACACTTAACCCAAAAAGTAAGCAGACAGCTGCAGAGTGAATACATAAACAATGTAATATCTAAAGATAACAACAAAAACCTATGGTCATACATTAGGTCTAAGAAAATGGAAACAACAGGCGTAGCGCCATTAAAAGATGAACATAACATAATACATAATGATAATGAAACTAAAGCAAACATTCTAAACAAATACTATGCATCAGCATTCTCAGCCCCAGGAGACAAAGAGATATTACTGAATTTGAACCAAGTATACAACATAGAAGATATAGTAGTACAAGAAAATAGAATTCAAAAACTATTAGCCAACACCAAACCAAATAAAGCTTCTGGACCTGATGGTATTCCAGCTAGATTACTCAAAGAACTAAGTAATGAGCTAGCCCCAGTGTTCAAAATACTCTTTCAGGCTTCACTTAACCAGGGCAGAGTACCAAAGGACTGGAAAGAAGCTTATGTCACCCCCCTATTTAAAAAAGGAGAAAAATCTGACCCAGGAAACTACAGACCAGTGTCACTTACCAGCATCACATGTAAAATCCTAGAACACATAATATGTAGCAACATCATAAACCACTTAGACAAACATAATGTCCTCACACCATACCAACATGGCTTTAGGAAATATAGATCATGTGAAACTCAACTAATATGTCTAATTGATGATTTTTCAAAAGGTTTAGATAATAGTGAACAAATAGATGCTTTCTTACTAGATTTTTCTAAGGCTTTTGACAAAGTTCACCACCATAATTTGCTTAAAAAATTAAAATGTTTCGGCAATAATGGTCCACTGCATCAGTGGATTAAAGACTTTCTGATAGGGAGGGAACAAACTGTAATAATAAATGGTTCTAAATCAACACCGATAACAGTAAACTCAGGTGTACCTCAAGGAACAGTCTTGGGTCCACTACTTTTAATTTACATAAATGATTTACCAAATTGCATTACTTCAGGAACAAAAGTCAGATTATTTGCAGACGATTGCATAATATATAGAACAATAAAAACAACACAAGACACAGATATTTTTCAAAGAGAATTAGATGAATTACAGAAATGGGAATCAAATTGGAGCATGTCTTTCCACCCAGAAAAATGTCAGTTGTTAAGAGTAACAAAAGAAAAACTAAAACAAATTAATTCCACTTATCTTATTCATGGCAAACCAGTAACACAGACTAAAAACGCAAAATACCTAGGTGTTATTAATAAATGAAAAACTGTCATGGAATCCACATATTGATAAAACTACAAAAAAATCAAACAAAGCATTAGGATTTATTAAAAGAAATTTCTATAAATCAAATAAGAACATAAAACTAAAATGTTATTTAACCTTGGTTAGGCCAATAATAGAATATGCATCCTCTGTTTGGGACCCCTCAACTCAAGAAAAAAATAAAGAAACTAGAACAGACACAAAATAGAGCAGTGCGATTCATAACAAACGAATATTCACATTTGACTAGAGTAACACCTTTAGTAAAATCACTAAATTTAGAAAGCCTTCAGGACAGAAGGCTCAAAAGTAAAGTAGCAATAATACATAAAACACTGAACCATAATCTTCAAATACAAAAACAAAATTTAATAAAATACTCTGACCGACACAAAGATAAAGGCACATTCCTCGTCCCATATGCTAGGACAAATTTGTACAAATACTCCTTCTTCCCTAGTGCTATTAGAGCATGGAATGGGTGGTCTGAGCTAGCCAGGAAAACCAGTGACTTGGCAGAATTTGAGTCATTGGTTAATATGCATGACTAAATGCATGACGCGTAGGACGTAATCATCTTCTTTTTTGAAGTAACGTCTGTATTATATAAGATAAGATAAGATGTCTTCACATTGCTCTCTGTCTTTCATTCTTCATCCTGGAACTCAACAGTGAAAGAACCATAACCCTGGTATTATTTTCTGGAAATAAAAAAAGTGATTAAGTCCCTTAATGTAATTAACACCAATTTTTATAATTGTTTTACAAAATACATTAAATTCTTACCATTACCTATCAATCAGTCTGTTGAACCATGGGGGCACCACACAAGATCTGTCAACAGCCCTTCTATATTCCTCTATGTACTTAGCCATGGATAAACCATTTCATGGCAGACCTGTCCATTCTTTGATGTCTTCCCATCTCTCTTTCTTCCTTCTTTGTACACAAATGAGGAAGAAAAGGACCATAATTCTTAGAAAAGAAATTTAAAATCATTAAATATAATTTAATTTAATTTCTAATTATTAATAAAATATCTTACCAGAATGCTAACCACTCTTTCTAAAACTATGACCAGTGCCTTATTTAAATCTTGAATTATATTTCTAGTCTAGGAGTTCCAATCAATTTTGTTGTATACAAAGGCCATGATACTGATTATAGGAATATGCCAGATGTCTGTTTCAGCATCTGAGTAAATAAATTAATGAAATTCCTATGACTCTAAGTTAGGGTACTGTCATCTTTCATATCTGTATTTAAAAAAAAAACAAAAAAAACTGGACATACATTCCTCATAATCAGTTCCCATCCTATTTGTCATTTAAATATTTTGGACATTCCTTTTATATTCCAGCCAAGATCTCGCAGCGGACAGTAGAAAATGGCAGTTTGAACTTCAGATCATTGTGTCAACCGTCTCGTGCAAACCACTAAACCAGGCAGTTTTATCAAGATCCACCTAAGAATGAAAAATACTATAAGGTACACTTTCACATTACATCTAGAAAAGGATAGCTATATTTAACTTGATCTAGTAGAAGATGTACAACTATCATACCCATATAATGTAGATTAACAAACTGATTCAAGATAAATACTATTAAGCCAATCCTACACCCATACTACTTGTATACATAAAATTGGGTGGATCTAGAATTTTAGATCTAGATAGACTAGATTCTTATTAAAATTCTAGATCTTTTCTATTAAGTAATAAAAACCTTTAAAATGTATTTTAATATGGATGAAGCTGAACAGAAATGATTGGAAAATAGTCGATGCCAACGCAGAGGCTCTTGTTCTCGTATGAGCCATAGTTGTCTATTGACTGAAGGTGGTGGAGATAATTCAACAAGATGATTTACAATGTAATTCAAGAGATCTGTCTAGGTTAGTTCATTATTTTTCTTGAAGATTTCTATGATCAAGTCTAGATTTTCTAGATCTAGCATCATATACAATAATTTCTAGAGATCTAGTGCTAAGTCCTATACATATGGGATCTAGATCTAATCAAGATCTATCTAAAATCAGAATAAAAAATATGGAATGTCACACTAGATTTAGAATAGAATAGCAAAGTTTTACCAATATCTAGATTTTTAGTCCAGTAAATCAACTTATATAGATCAAGATATAAATTAAATTCACCTTTATCTATCCCTTAGTCTGTTGGACTGTTAAGGCACCACACAAGGTTTGTCGACCATTCTTTTCCTCACCGTCTTTTGAATGACTAATTCCTGAGAATAATAAACTGTTATTGTTAAAGAATATACAGGTAATCAGTGCTTTTTTGTAAAGAAATAGGTGCCGGAGATCAGTGATGGATTGCCTTTTAACATCTAATAAATAAATAATAAACTTTAAAATACAAAAGTAACTTTTTCGCTGCATTGAAAAAAGTGCCGGTACGCTGTACCAGTGCTTACTGTAATGCTGCTGACCTGAAAAATTGTAGTTAAACTAAATAATACAGTAATATTAAGCCCATACTAATTAGTCTTAGATATATAGATCTAGAAATTATATTGACATTGTGTAGATCTAGTCAATCTAGATTTCAAAGCAAAGAAAACAGAAGAACAGTAGACCATAAGGCAAAGACGATAGGATCGACATGCACCAAGCTGAAGAAATCCAGAATATTTATTGAAAATTTTTAGTTAGATCTAGACTAATAATCTAGAATACTAGGACTATAGTAATCTATACATTCTTTTCTAGACTTTACTAGACAAACTCTAATGATGATTCTAATATTAAATATAAACCTAAGTTTAGATCAAATCATTAAAAAGCCAACTAGATTAAACAACACATTAGATCTCTTCTTAACCAACAGACCTGGATTAGTAGTTGATTATGATATTATCCCTGGTCTATCAGACCATGAGATCATAAAAATATACAGTCAGATAAAAGCAGTAGCCAATACAAAACCCAAAAGAAAAATCTTACTCTGGAATAAATGTAACCTAACACAACTACACCAAGCTGCATTAAACTTTCAACAAACATTCTTATTAGAAAAAGACATTAACCAACCAGTCGATGACCTCTGGAATTTCATTAAAAACCATCTTAAAAGATACACATCAAACAAAATAAATAAATGCTGGTTTAATAATAGACTAAAGAAGCTTTGTAAACAGAAGGAAAACCTATATAAAAAATTTTTAAGAAACTAATGCAGAAAGAGTTTACAAAAAGTATATAAAAATTAAACACTTAACCCAAAAAGTAAGCAGACAGCTGCAGAGTGAATACATAAACAATGTAATATCTAAAGATAACAACAAAAACCTATGGTCATACATTAGGTCTAAGAAAATGGAAACAACAGGCGTAGCGCCATTAAAAGATGAACATAACATAATACATAATGATAATGAAACTAAAGCAAACATTCTAAACAAATACTATGCATCAGCATTCTCAGCCCCAGGAGACAAAGAGATATTACTGAATTTGAACCAAGTATACAACATAGAAGATATAGTAGTACAAGAAAATAGAATTCAAAAACTATTAGCCAACACCAAACCAAATAAAGCTTCTGGACCTGATGGTATTCCAGCTAGATTACTCAAAGAACTAAGTAATGAGCTAGCCCCAGTGTTCAAAATACTCTTTCAGGCTTCACTTAACCAGGGCAGAGTACCAAAGGACTGGAAAGAAGCTTATGTCACCCCCCTATTTAAAAAAGGAGAAAAATCTGACCCAGGAAACTACAGACCAGTGTCACTTACCAGCATCACATGTAAAATCCTAGAACACATAATATGTAGCAACATCATAAACCACTTAGACAAACATAATGTCCTCACACCATACCAACATGGCTTTAGGAAATATAGATCATGTGAAACTCAACTAATATGTCTAATTGATGATTTTTCAAAAGGTTTAGATAATAGTGAACAAATAGATGCTTTCTTACTAGATTTTTCTAAGGCTTTTGACAAAGTTCACCACCATAATTTGCTTAAAAAATTAAAATGTTTCGGCAATAATGGTCCACTGCATCAGTGGATTAAAGACTTTCTGATAGGGAGAGAACAAACTGTAATAATAAATGGTTCTAAATCAACACCGATAACAGTAAACTCAGGTGTACCTCAAGGAACAGTCTTGGGTCCACTACTTTTAATTTACATAAATGATTTACCAAATTGCATTACTTCAGGAACAAAAGTCAGATTATTTGCAGACGATTGCATAATATATAGAACAATAAAAACAACACAAGACACAGATATTTTACAAAGAGAATTAGATGAATTACAGAAATGGGAATCAAATTGGAGCATGTCTTTCCACCCAGAAAAATGTCAGTTGTTAAGAGTAACAAAAGAAAAACTAAAACAAATTAATTCCACTTATCTTATTCATGGCAAACCAGTAACACAGACTAAAAACGCAAAATACCTAGGTGTTATTAATAAATGAAAAACTGTCATGGAATCCACATATTGATAAAACTACAAAAAAATCAAACAAAGCATTAGGATTTATTAAAAGAAATTTCTATAAATCAAATAAGAACATAAAACTAAAATGTTATTTAACCTTGGTTAGGCCAATAATAGAATATGCATCCTCTGTTTGGGACCCCTCAACTCAAGAAAAAAATAAAGAAACTAGAACAGACACAAAATAGAGCAGTGCGATTCATAACAAACGAATATTCACATTTGACTAGAGTAACACCTTTAGTAAAATCACTAAATTTAGAAAGCCTTCAGGACAGAAGGCTCAAAAGTAAAGTAGCAATAATACATAAAACACTGAACCATAATCTTCAAATACAAAAACAAAATTTAATAAAATACTCTGACCGACACAAAGATAAAGGCACATTCCTCGTCCCATATGCTAGGACAAATTTGTACAAATACTCCTTCTTCCCTAGTGCTATTAGAGCATGGAATGGGTGGTCTGAGCTAGCCAGGAAAACCAGTGACTTGGCAGAATTTGAGTCATTGGTTAATATGCATGACTAAATGCATGACGCGTAGGACGTAATCATCTTCTTTTTTGAAGTAACGTCTGTATTATATAAGATAAGATAAGATGTCTTCACATTGCTCTCTGTCTTTCATTCTTCATCCTGGAACTCAACAGTGAAAGAACCATAACCCTGGTATTATTTTCTGGAAATAAAAAAAGTGATTAAGTCCCTTAATGTAATTAACACCAATTTTTATAATTGTTTTACAAAATACATTAAATTCTTACCATTACCTATCAATCAGTCTGTTGAACCATGGGGGCACCACACAAGATCTGTCAACAGCCCTTCTATATTCCTCTATGTACTTAGCCATGGATAAACCATTTCATGGCAGACCTGTCCATTCTTTGATGTCTTCCCATCTCTCTTTCTTCCTTCTTTGTACACAAATGAGGAAGAAAAGGACCATAATTCTTAGAAAAGAAATTTAAAATCATTAAATATAATTTAATTTAATTTCTAATTATTAATAAAATATCTTACCAGAATGCTAACCACTCTTTCTAAAACTATGACCAGTGCCTTATTTAAATCTTGAATTATATTTCTAGTCTAGGAGTTCCAATCAATTTTGTTGTATACAAAGGCCATGATACTGATTATAGGAATATGCCAGATGTCTGTTTCAGCATCTGAGTAAATAAATTAATGAAATTCCTATGACTCTAAGTTAGGGTACTGTCATCTTTCATATCTGTATTTAAAAAAAAAACAAAAAAAACTGGACATACATTCCTCATAATCAGTTCCCATCCTATTTGTCATTTAAATATTTTGGACATTCCTTTTATATTCCAGCCAAGATCTCGCAGCGGACAGTAGAAAATGGCAGTTTGAACTTCAGATCATTGTGTCAACCGTCTCGTGCAAACCACTAAACCAGGCAGTTTTATCAAGATCCACCTAAGAATGAAAAATACTATAAGGTACACTTTCACATTACATCTAGAAAAGGATAGCTATATTTAACTTGATCTAGTAGAAGATGTACAACTATCATACCCATATAATGTAGATTAACAAACTGATTCAAGATAAATACTATTAAGCCAATCCTACACCCATACTACTTATATACATAAAATTGGGTGGATCTAGAATTTTAGATCTAGATAGACTAGATTCTTATTAAAATTCTAGATCTTTTCTATTAAGTAATAAAAACCTTTAAAATGTATTTTAATATGGATGAAGCTGAACAGAAATGATTGGAAAATAGTCGATGCCAACGCAGAGGCTCTTGTTCTCGTATGAGCCATAGTTGTCTATTGACTGAAGGTGGTGGAGATAATTCAACAAGATGATTTACAATGTAATTCAAGAGATCTGTCTAGGTTAGTTCATTTTTTTTCTTGAAGATTTCTATGATCAAGTCTAGATTTTCTAGATCTAGCATCATATACAATAATTTCTAGAGATCTAGTGCTAAGTCCTATACATATGGGATCTAGATCTAATCAAGATCTATCTAAAATCAGAATAAAAAATATGGAATGTCACACTAGATTTAGAATAGAATAGCAAAGTTTTACCAATATCTAGATTTTTAGTCCAGTAAATCAACTTATATAGATCAAGATATAAATTAAATTCACCTTTATCTATCCCTTAGTCTGTTGGACTGTTAAGGCACCACACAAGGTTTGTCGACCATTCTTTTCCTCACCGTCTTTTGAATGACTAATTCCTGAGAATAATAAACTGTTATTGTTAAAGAATATACAGGTAATCAGTGCTTTTTTGTAAAGAAATAGGTGCCGGAGATCAGTGATGGATTGCCTTTTAACATCTAATAAATAAATAATAAACTTTAAAATACAAAAGTAACTTTTTCGCTGCATTGAAAAAAGTGCCGGTACGCTGTACCAGTGCTTACTGTAATGCTGCTGACCTGAAAAATTGTAGTTAAACTAAATAATACAGTAATATTAAGCCCATACTAATTAGTCTTAGATATATAGATCTAGAAATTATATTGACATTGTGTAGATCTAGTCAATCTAGATTTCAAAGCAAAGAAAACAGAAGAACAGTAGACCATAAGGCAAAGACGATAGGATCGACATGCACCAAGCTGAAGAAATCCAGAATATTTATTGAAAATTTTTAGTTAGATCTAGACTAATAATCTAGAATACTAGGACTATAGTAATCTATACATTCTTTTCTAGACTTTACTAGACAAACTCTAATGATGATTCTAATATTAAATATAAACCTAAGTTTAGATCAAATCATTAAAAAGCCAACTAGATTAAACAACACATTAGATCTCTTCTTAACCAACAGACCTGGATTAGTAGTTGATTATGATATTATCCCTGGTCTATCAGACCATGAGATCATAAAAATATACAGTCAGATAAAAGCAGTAGCCAATACAAAACCCAAAAGAAAAATCTTACTCTGGAATAAATGTAACCTAACACAACTACACCAAGCTGCATTAAACTTTCAACAAACATTCTTATTAGAAAAAGACATTAACCAACCAGTCGATGACCTCTGGAATTTCATTAAAAACCATCTTAAAAGATACACATCAAACAAAATAAATAAATGCTGGTTTAATAATAGACTAAAGAAGCTTTGTAAACAGAAGGAAAACCTATATAAAAAATTTTTAAGAAACTAATGCAGAAAGAGTTTACAAAAAGTATATAAAAATTAAACACTTAACCCAAAAAGTAAGCAGACAGCTGCAGAGTGAATACATAAACAATGTAATATCTAAAGATAACAACAAAAACCTATGGTCATACATTAGGTCTAAGAAAATGGAAACAACAGGCGTAGCGCCATTAAAAGATGAACATAACATAATACATAATGATAATGAAACTAAAGCAAACATTCTAAACAAATACTATGCATCAGCATTCTCAGCCCCAGGAGACAAAGAGATATTACTGAATTTGAACCAAGTATACAACATAGAAGATATAGTAGTACAAGAAAATAGAATTCAAAAACTATTAGCCAACACCAAACCAAATAAAGCTTCTGGACCTGATGGTATTCCAGCTAGATTACTCAAAGAACTAAGTAATGAGCTAGCCCCAGTGTTCAAAATACTCTTTCAGGCTTCACTTAACCAGGGCAGAGTACCAAAGGACTGGAAAGAAGCTTATGTCACCCCCCTATTTAAAAAAGGAGAAAAATCTGACCCAGGAAACTACAGACCAGTGTCACTTACCAGCATCACATGTAAAATCCTAGAACACATAATATGTAGCAACATCATAAACCACTTAGACAAACATAATGTCCTCACACCATACCAACATGGCTTTAGGAAATATAGATCATGTGAAACTCAACTAATATGTCTAATTGATGATTTTTCAAAAGGTTTAGATAATAGTGAACAAATAGATGCTTTCTTACTAGATTTTTCTAAGGCTTTTGACAAAGTTCACCACCATAATTTGCTTAAAAAATTAAAATGTTTCGGCAATAATGGTCCACTGCATCAGTGGATTAAAGACTTTCTGATAGGGAGAGAACAAACTGTAATAATAAATGGTTCTAAATCAACACCGATAACAGTAAACTCAGGTGTACCTCAAGGAACAGTCTTGGGTCCACTACTTTTAATTTACATAAATGATTTACCAAATTGCATTACTTCAGGAACAAAAGTCAGATTATTTGCAGACGATTGCATAATATATAGAACAATAAAAACAACACAAGACACAGATATTTTACAAAGAGAATTAGATGAATTACAGAAATGGGAATCAAATTGGAGCATGTCTTTCCACCCAGAAAAATGTCAGTTGTTAAGAGTAACAAAAGAAAAACTAAAACAAATTAATTCCACTTATCTTATTCATGGCAAACCAGTAACACAGACTAAAAACGCAAAATACCTAGGTGTTATTAATAAATGAAAAACTGTCATGGAATCCACATATTGATAAAACTACAAAAAAATCAAACAAAGCATTAGGATTTATTAAAAGAAATTTCTATAAATCAAATAAGAACATAAAACTAAAATGTTATTTAACCTTGGTTAGGCCAATAATAGAATATGCATCCTCTGTTTGGGACCCCTCAACTCAAGAAAAAAATAAAGAAACTAGAACAGACACAAAATAGAGCAGTGCGATTCATAACAAACGAATATTCACATTTGACTAGAGTAACACCTTTAGTAAAATCACTAAATTTAGAAAGCCTTCAGGACAGAAGGCTCAAAAGTAAAGTAGCAATAATACATAAAACACTGAACCATAATCTTCAAATACAAAAACAAAATTTAATAAAATACTCTGACCGACACAAAGATAAAGGCACATTCCTCGTCCCATATGCTAGGACAAATTTGTACAAATACTCCTTCTTCCCTAGTGCTATTAGAGCATGGAATGGGTGGTCTGAGCTAGCCAGGAAAACCAGTGACTTGGCAGAATTTGAGTCATTGGTTAATATGCATGACTAAATGCATGACGCGTAGGACGTAATCATCTTCTTTTTTGAAGTAACGTCTGTATTATATAAGATAAGATAAGATGTCTTCACATTGCTCTCTGTCTTTCATTCTTCATCCTGGAACTCAACAGTGAAAGAACCATAACCCTGGTATTATTTTCTGGAAATAAAAAAAGTGATTAAGTCCCTTAATGTAATTAACACCAATTTTTATAATTGTTTTACAAAATACATTAAATTCTTACCATTACCTATCAATCAGTCTGTTGAACCATGGGGGCACCACACAAGATCTGTCAACAGCCCTTCTATATTCCTCTATGTACTTAGCCATGGATAAACCATTTCATGGCAGACCTGTCCATTCTTTGATGTCTTCCCATCTCTCTTTCTTCCTTCTTTGTACACAAATGAGGAAGAAAAGGACCATAATTCTTAGAAAAGAAATTTAAAATCATTAAATATAATTTAATTTAATTTCTAATTATTAATAAAATATCTTACCAGAATGCTAACCACTCTTTCTAAAACTATGACCAGTGCCTTATTTAAATCTTGAATTATATTTCTAGTCTAGGAGTTCCAATCAATTTTGTTGTATACAAAGGCCATGATACTGATTATAGGAATATGCCAGATGTCTGTTTCAGCATCTGAGTAAATAAATTAATGAAATTCCTATGACTCTAAGTTAGGGTACTGTCATCTTTCATATCTGTATTTAAAAAAAAAACAAAAAAAACTGGACATACATTCCTCATAATCAGTTCCCATCCTATTTGTCATTTAAATATTTTGGACATTCCTTTTATATTCCAGCCAAGATCTCGCAGCGGACAGTAGAAAATGGCAGTTTGAACTTCAGATCATTGTGTCAACCGTCTCGTGCAAACCACTAAACCAGGCAGTTTTATCAAGATCCACCTAAGAATGAAAAATACTATAAGGTACACTTTCACATTACATCTAGAAAAGGATAGCTATATTTAACTTGATCTAGTAGAAGATGTACAACTATCATACCCATATAATGTAGATTAACAAACTGATTCAAGATAAATACTATTAAGCCAATCCTACACCCATACTACTTATATACATAAAATTGGGTGGATCTAGAATTTTAGATCTAGATAGACTAGATTCTTATTAAAATTCTAGATCTTTTCTATTAAGTAATAAAAACCTTTAAAATGTATTTTAATATGGATGAAGCTGAACAGAAATGATTGGAAAATAGTCGATGCCAACGCAGAGGCTCTTGTTCTCGTATGAGCCATAGTTGTCTATTGACTGAAGGTGGTGGAGATAATTCAACAAGATGATTTACAATGTAATTCAAGAGATCTGTCTAGGTTAGTTCATTTTTTTTCTTGAAGATTTCTATGATCAAGTCTAGATTTTCTAGATCTAGCATCATATACAATAATTTCTAGAGATCTAGTGCTAAGTCCTATACATATGGGATCTAGATCTAATCAAGATCTATCTAAAATCAGAATAAAAAATATGGAATGTCACACTAGATTTAGAATAGAATAGCAAAGTTTTACCAATATCTAGATTTTTAGTCCAGTAAATCAACTTATATAGATCAAGATATAAATTAAATTCACCTTTATCTATCCCTTAGTCTGTTGGACTGTTAAGGCACCACACAAGGTTTGTCGACCATTCTTTTCCTCACCGTCTTTTGAATGACTAATTCCTGAGAATAATAAACTGTTATTGTTAAAGAATATACAGGTAATCAGTGCTTTTTTGTAAAGAAATAGGTGCCGGAGATCAGTGATGGATTGCCTTTTAACATCTAATAAATAAATAATAAACTTTAAAATACAAAAGTAACTTTTTCGCTGCATTGAAAAAAGTGCCGGTACGCTGTACCAGTGCTTACTGTAATGCTGCTGACCTGAAAAATTGTAGTTAAACTAAATAATACAGTAATATTAAGCCCATACTAATTAGTCTTAGATATATAGATCTAGAAATTATATTGACATTGTGTAGATCTAGTCAATCTAGATTTCAAAGCAAAGAAAACAGAAGAACAGTAGACCATAAGGCAAAGACGATAGGATCGACATGCACCAAGCTGAAGAAATCCAGAATATTTATTGAAAATTTTTAGTTAGATCTAGACTAATAATCTAGAATACTAGGACTATAGTAATCTATACATTCTTTTCTAGACTTTACTAGACAAACTCTAATGATGATTCTAATATTAAATATAAACCTAAGTTTAGATCAAATCATTAAAAAGCCAACTAGATTAAACAACACATTAGATCTCTTCTTAACCAACAGACCTGGATTAGTAGTTGATTATGATATTATCCCTGGTCTATCAGACCATGAGATCATAAAAATATACAGTCAGATAAAAGCAGTAGCCAATACAAAACCCAAAAGAAAAATCTTACTCTGGAATAAATGTAACCTAACACAACTACACCAAGCTGCATTAAACTTTCAACAAACATTCTTATTAGAAAAAGACATTAACCAACCAGTCGATGACCTCTGGAATTTCATTAAAAACCATCTTAAAAGATACACATCAAACAAAATAAATAAATGCTGGTTTAATAATAGACTAAAGAAGCTTTGTAAACAGAAGGAAAACCTATATAAAAAATTTTTAAGAAACTAATGCAGAAAGAGTTTACAAAAAGTATATAAAAATTAAACACTTAACCCAAAAAGTAAGCAGACAGCTGCAGAGTGAATACATAAACAATGTAATATCTAAAGATAACAACAAAAACCTATGGTCATACATTAGGTCTAAGAAAATGGAAACAACAGGCGTAGCGCCATTAAAAGATGAACATAACATAATACATAATGATAATGAAACTAAAGCAAACATTCTAAACAAATACTATGCATCAGCATTCTCAGCCCCAGGAGACAAAGAGATATTACTGAATTTGAACCAAGTATACAACATAGAAGATATAGTAGTACAAGAAAATAGAATTCAAAAACTATTAGCCAACACCAAACCAAATAAAGCTTCTGGACCTGATGGTATTCCAGCTAGATTACTCAAAGAACTAAGTAATGAGCTAGCCCCAGTGTTCAAAATACTCTTTCAGGCTTCACTTAACCAGGGCAGAGTACCAAAGGACTGGAAAGAAGCTTATGTCACCCCCCTATTTAAAAAAGGAGAAAAATCTGACCCAGGAAACTACAGACCAGTGTCACTTACCAGCATCACATGTAAAATCCTAGAACACATAATATGTAGCAACATCATAAACCACTTAGACAAACATAATGTCCTCACACCATACCAACATGGCTTTAGGAAATATAGATCATGTGAAACTCAACTAATATGTCTAATTGATGATTTTTCAAAAGGTTTAGATAATAGTGAACAAATAGATGCTTTCTTACTAGATTTTTCTAAGGCTTTTGACAAAGTTCACCACCATAATTTGCTTAAAAAATTAAAATGTTTCGGCAATAATGGTCCACTGCATCAGTGGATTAAAGACTTTCTGATAGGGAGAGAACAAACTGTAATAATAAATGGTTCTAAATCAACACCGATAACAGTAAACTCAGGTGTACCTCAAGGAACAGTCTTGGGTCCACTACTTTTAATTTACATAAATGATTTACCAAATTGCATTACTTCAGGAACAAAAGTCAGATTATTTGCAGACGATTGCATAATATATAGAACAATAAAAACAACACAAGACACAGATATTTTACAAAGAGAATTAGATGAATTACAGAAATGGGAATCAAATTGGAGCATGTCTTTCCACCCAGAAAAATGTCAGTTGTTAAGAGTAACAAAAGAAAAACTAAAACAAATTAATTCCACTTATCTTATTCATGGCAAACCAGTAACACAGACTAAAAACGCAAAATACCTAGGTGTTATTAATAAATGAAAAACTGTCATGGAATCCACATATTGATAAAACTACAAAAAAATCAAACAAAGCATTAGGATTTATTAAAAGAAATTTCTATAAATCAAATAAGAACATAAAACTAAAATGTTATTTAACCTTGGTTAGGCCAATAATAGAATATGCATCCTCTGTTTGGGACCCCTCAACTCAAGAAAAAAATAAAGAAACTAGAACAGACACAAAATAGAGCAGTGCGATTCATAACAAACGAATATTCACATTTGACTAGAGTAACACCTTTAGTAAAATCACTAAATTTAGAAAGCCTTCAGGACAGAAGGCTCAAAAGTAAAGTAGCAATAATACATAAAACACTGAACCATAATCTTCAAATACAAAAACAAAATTTAATAAAATACTCTGACAGACACAAAGATAAAGGCACATTCCTCGTCCCATATGCTAGGACAAATTTGTACAAATACTCCTTCTTCCCTAGTGCTATTAGAGCATGGAATGGGTGGTCTGAGCTAGCCAGGAAAACCAGTGACTTGGCAGAATTTGAGTCATTGGTTAATATGCATGACTAAATGCATGACGCGTAGGACGTAATCATCTTCTTTTTTGAAGTAACGTCTGTATTATATAAGATAAGATAAGATGTCTTCACATTGCTCTCTGTCTTTCATTCTTCATCCTGGAACTCAACAGTGAAAGGACCATAACCCTGGTATTATTTTCTGGAAATAAAAAAAGTGATTAAGTCCCTTAATGTAATTAACACCAATTTTTATAATTGTTTTACAAAATACATTAAATTCTTACCATTACCTATCAATCAGTCTGTTGAACCATGGGGGCACCACACAAGATCTGTCAACAGCCCTTCTATATTCCTCTATGTACTTAGCCATGGATAAACCATTTCATGGCAGACCTGTCCATTCTTTGATGTCTTCCCATCTCTCTTTCTTCCTTCTTTGTACACAAATGAGGAAAAAAAGGACCATAATTCTTAGAAAAGAAATTTAAAATCATTAAATATAATTTAATTTAATTTCTAATTATTAATAAAATATCTTACCAGAATGCTAACCACTCTTTCTAAAACTATGACCAGTGCCTTATTTAAATCTTGAATTATATTTCTAGTCTAGGAGTTCCAATCAATTTTGTTGTATACAAAGGCCATGATACTGATTATAGGAATATGCCAGATGTCTGTTTCAGCATCTGAGTAAATAAATTAATGAAATTCCTATGACTCTAAGTTAGGGTACTGTCATCTTTCATATCTGTATTTAAAAAAAAACAAAAAAAACTGGACATACATTCCTCATAATCAGTTTCCATCCTATTTGTCATTTAAATATTTTGGACATTCCTTTTATATTCCAGCCAAGATCTCGCAGCGGACAGTAGAAAATGGCAGTTTGAACTTCAGATCATTGTGTCAACCGTCTCGTGCAAACCACTAAACCAGGCAGTTTTATCAAGATCCACCTAAGAATGAAAAATACTATAAGGTACACTTTCACATTACATCTAGAAAAGGATAGCTATATTTAACTTGATCTAGTAGAAGATGTACAACTATCATACCCATATAATGTAGATTAACAAACTGATTCAAGATAAATACTATTAAGCCAATCCTACACCCATACTACTTGTATACATAAAATTGGGTGGATCTAGAATTTTAGATCTAGATAGACTAGATTCTTATTAAAATTCTAGATCTTTTCTATTAAGTAATAAAAACCTTTAAAATGTATTTTAATATGGATGAAGCTGAACAGAAATGATTGGAAAATAGTCGATGCCAACGCAGAGGCTCTTGTTCTCGTATGAGCCATAGTTGTCTATTGACTGAAGGTGGTGGAGATAATTCAACAAGATGATTTACAATGTAATTCAAGAGATCTGTCTAGGTTAGTTCATTATTTTTCTTGAAGATTTCTATGATCAAGTCTAGATTTTCTAGATCTAGCATCATATACAATAATTTCTAGAGATCTAGTGCTAAGTCCTATACATATGGGATCTAGATCTAATCAAGATCTATCTAAAATCAGAATAAAAAATATGGAATGTCACACTAGATTTAGAATAGAATAGCAAAGTTTTACCAATATCTAGATTTTTAGTCCAGTAAATCAACTTATATAGATCAAGATATAAATTAAATTCACCTTTATCTATCCCTTAGTCTGTTGGACTGTTAAGGCACCACACAAGGTTTGTCGACCATTCTTTTCCTCACCATCTTTTGAATGACTAATTCCTGAGAATAATAAACTGTTATTGTTAAAGAATATACAGGTAATCAGTGCTTTTTTGTAAAGAAATAGGTGCCGGAGATCAGTGATGGATTGCCTTTTAACATCTAATAAATAAATAATAAACTTTAAAATACAAAAGTAACTTTTTCGCTGCATTGAAAAAAGTGCCGGTACGCTGTACCAGTGCTTACTGTAATGCTGCTGACCTGAAAAATTGTAGTTAAACTAAATAATACAGTAATATTAAGCCCATACTAATTAGTCTTAGATATATAGATCTAGAAATTATATTGACATTGTGTAGATCTAGTCAATCTAGATTTCAAAGCAAAGAAAACAGAAGAACGGTAGACCATAAGGCAAAGACGATAGGATCGACATGGACCAAGCTGAAGAAATCCAGAATATTTATTGAAAATTTTTAGTTAGATCTAGACTAATAATCTAGAATACTAGGACTATAGTAATCTATACATTCTTTTCTAGACTCTACTAGACAAACTCTAATGATGATTCTAATATTAAATATAAACCTAAGTTTAGATCAAATCATTAAAAAGCCAACTAGATTAAACAACACATTAGATCTCTTCTTAACCAACAGACCTGGATTAGTAGTTGATTCTGATATTATCCCTGGTCTATCAGACCATGAGATCATAAAAATATACAGTCAGATAAAAGCAGTAGCCAATACAAAACCCAAAAGAAAAATCTTACTCTGGAATAAATGTAACCTAACACAACTACACCAAGCTGCATTAAACTTTCAACAAACATTCTTATTAGAAAAAGACATTAACCAACCAGTCGATGACCTCTGGAATTTCATTAAAAACCATCTTAAAAGATACACATCAAACAAAATAAATAAATGCTGGTTTAATAATAGACTAAAGAAGCTTTGTAAACAGAAGGAAAACCTATATAAAAATTTTTAAGAAACTAATGCAGAAAGAGTTTACAAAAAGTATATAAAAATTAAACACTTAACCCAAAAAGTAAGCAGACAGCTGCAGAGTGAATACATAAACAATGTAATATCTAAAGATAACAACAAAAACCTATGGTCATACATTAGGTCTAAGAAAATGGAAACAACAGGCGTAGCGCCATTAAAAGATGAACATAACATAATACATAATGATAATGAAACTAAAGCAAACATTCTAAACAAATACTATGCATCAGCATTCTCAGCCCCAGGAGACAAAGAGATATTACTGAATTTGAACCAAGTATACAACATAGAAGATATAGTAGTACAAGAAAATAGAATTCAAAAACTATTAGCCAACACCAAACCAAATAAAGCTTCTGGACCTGATGGTATTCCAGCTAGATTACTCAAAGAACTAAGTAATGAGCTAGCCCCAGTGTTCAAAATACTCTTTCAGGCTTCACTTAACCAGGGCAGAGTACCAAAGGACTGGAAAGAAGCTTATGTCACCCCCCTATTTAAAAAAGGAGAAAAATCTGACCCAGGAAACTACAGACCAGTGTCACTTACCAGCATCACATGTAAAATCCTAGAACACATAATATGTAGCAACATCATAAACCACTTAGACAAACATAATGTCCTCACACCATACCAACATGGCTTTAGGAAATATAGATCATGTGAAACTCAACTAATATGTCTAATTGATGATTTTTCAAAAGGTTTAGATAATAGTGAACAAATAGATGCTTTCTTACTAGATTTTTCTAAGGCTTTTGACAAAGTTCACCACCATAATTTGCTTAAAAAATTAAAATGTTTCGGCAATAATGGTCCACTGCATCAGTGGATTAAAGACTTTCTGATAGGGAGAGAACAAACTGTAATAATAAATGGTTCTAAATCAACACCGATAACAGTAAACTCAGGTGTACCTCAAGGAACAGTCTTGGGTCCACTACTTTTAATTTACATAAATGATTTACCAAATTGCATTACTTCAGGAACAAAAGTCAGATTATTTGCAGACGATTGCATAATATATAGAACAATAAAAACAACACAAGACACAGATATTTTACAAAGAGAATTAGATGAATTACAGAAATGGGAATCAAATTGGAGCATGTCTTTCCACCCAGAAAAATGTCAGTTGTTAAGAGTAACAAAAGAAAAACTAAAACAAATTAATTCCACTTATCTTATTCATGGCAAACCAGTAACACAGACTAAAAACGCAAAATACCTAGGTGTTATTAATAAATGAAAAACTGTCATGGAATCCACATATTGATAAAACTACAAAAAAATCAAACAAAGCATTAGGATTTATTAAAAGAAATTTCTATAAATCAAATAAGAACATAAAACTAAAATGTTATTTAACCTTGGTTAGGCCAATAATAGAATATGCATCCTCTGTTTGGGACCCCTCAACTCAAGAAAAAAATAAAGAAACTAGAACAGACACAAAATAGAGCAGTGCGATTCATAACAAACGAATATTCACATTTGACTAGAGTAACACCTTTAGTAAAATCACTAAATTTAGAAAGCCTTCAGGACAGAAGGCTCAAAAGTAAAGTAGCAATAATACATAAAACACTGAACCATAATCTTCAAATACAAAAACAAAATTTAATAAAATACTCTGACCGACACAAAGATAAAGGCACATTCCTCGTCCCATATGCTAGGACAAATTTGTACAAATACTCCTTCTTCCCTAGTGCTATTAGAGCATGGAATGGGTGGTCTGAGCTAGCCAGGAAAACCAGTGACTTGGCAGAATTTGAGTCATTGGTTAATATGCATGACTAAATGCATGACGCGTAGGACGTAATCATCTTCTTTTTTGAAGTAACGTCTGTATTATATAAGATAAGATAAGATGTCTTCACATTGCTCTCTGTCTTTCATTCTTCATCCTGGAACTCAACAGTGAAAGAACCATAACCCTGGTATTATTTTCTGGAAATAAAAAAAGTGATTAAGTCCCTTAATGTAATTAACACCAATTTTTATAATTGTTTTACAAAATACATTAAATTCTTACCATTACCTATCAATCAGTCTGTTGAACCATGGGGGCACCACACAAGATCTGTCAACAGCCCTTCTATATTCCTCTATGTACTTAGCCATGGATAAACCATTTCATGGCAGACCTGTCCATTCTTTGATGTCTTCCCATCTCTCTTTCTTCCTTCTTTGTACACAAATGAGGAAAAAAAGGACCATAATTCTTAGAAAAGAAATTTAAAATCATTAAATATAATTTAATTTAATTTCTAATTATTAATAAAATATCTTACCAGAATGCTAACCACTCTTTCTAAAACTATGACCAGTGCCTTATTTAAATCTTGAATTATATTTCTAGTCTAGGAGTTCCAATCAATTTTGTTGTATACAAAGGCCATGATACTGATTATAGGAATATGCCAGATGTCTGTTTCAGCATCTGAGTAAATAAATTAATGAAATTCCTATGACTCTAAGTTAGGGTACTGTCATCTTTCATATCTGTATTTAAAAAAAAACAAAAAAAACTGGACATACATTCCTCATAATCAGTTTCCATCCTATTTGTCATTTAAATATTTTGGACATTCCTTTTATATTCCAGCCAAGATCTCGCAGCGGACAGTAGAAAATGGCAGTTTGAACTTCAGATCATTGTGTCAACCGTCTCGTGCAAACCACTAAACCAGGCAGTTTTATCAAGATCCACCTAAGAATGAAAAATACTATAAGGTACACTTTCACATTACATCTAGAAAAGGATAGCTATATTTAACTTGATCTAGTAGAAGATGTACAACTATCATACCCATATAATGTAGATTAACAAACTGATTCAAGATAAATACTATTAAGCCAATCCTACACCCATACTACTTGTATACATAAAATTGGGTGGATCTAGAATTTTAGATCTAGATAGACTAGATTCTTATTAAAATTCTAGATCTTTTCTATTAAGTAATAAAAACCTTTAAAATGTATTTTAATATGGATGAAGCTGAACAGAAATGATTGGAAAATAGTCGATGCCAACGCAGAGGCTCTTGTTCTCGTATGAGCCATAGTTGTCTATTGACTGAAGGTGGTGGAGATAATTCAACAAGATGATTTACAATGTAATTCAAGAGATCTGTCTAGGTTAGTTCATTATTTTTCTTGAAGATTTCTATGATCAAGTCTAGATTTTCTAGATCTAGCATCATATACAATAATTTCTAGAGATCTAGTGCTAAGTCCTATACATATGGGATCTAGATCTAATCAAGATCTATCTAAAATCAGAATAAAAAATATGGAATGTCACACTAGATTTAGAATAGAATAGCAAAGTTTTACCAATATCTAGATTTTTAGTCCAGTAAATCAACTTATATAGATCAAGATATAAATTAAATTCACCTTTATCTATCCCTTAGTCTGTTGGACTGTTAAGGCACCACACAAGGTTTGTCGACCATTCTTTTCCTCACCATCTTTTGAATGACTAATTCCTGAGAATAATAAACTGTTATTGTTAAAGAATATACAGGTAATCAGTGCTTTTTTGTAAAGAAATAGGTGCCAGAGATCAGTGATGGATTGCCTTTTAACATCTAATAAATAAATAATAAACTTTAAAATACAAAAGTAACTTTTTCGCTGCATTGAAAAAAGTGCCGGTACGCTGTACCAGTGCTTACTGTAATGCTGCTGACCTGAAAAATTGTAGTTAAACTAAATAATACAGTAATATTAAGCCCATACTAATTAGTCTTAGATATATAGATCTAGAAATTATATTGACATTGTGTAGATCTAGTCAATCTAGATTTCAAAGCAAAGAAAACAGAAGAACGGTAGACCATAAGGCAAAGACGATAGGATCGACATGGACCAAGCTGAAGAAATCCAGAATATTTATTGAAAATTTTTAGTTAGATCTAGACTAATAATCTAGAATACTAGGACTATAGTAATCTATACATTCTTTTCTAGACTCTACTAGACAAACTCTAATGATGATTCTAATATTAAATATAAACCTAAGTTTAGATCAAATCATTAAAAAGCCAACTAGATTAAACAACACATTAGATCTCTTCTTAACCAACAGACCTGGATTAGTAGTTGATTATGATATTATCCCTGGTCTATCAGACCATGAGATCATAAAAATATTCAGTCAGATAAAAGCAGTAGCCAATACAAAACCCAAAAGAAAAATCTTACTCTGGAATAAATGTAACCTAACACAACTACACCAAGCTGCATTAAACTTTCAACAAACATTCTTATTAGAAAAAGACATTAACCAACCAGTCGATGACCTCTGGAATTTCATTAAAAACCATCTTAAAAGATACACATCAAACAAAATAAATAAATGCTGGTTTAATAATAGACTAAAGAAGCTTTGTAAACAGAAGGAAAACCTATATAAAAAATTTTAAGAAACTAATGCAGAAAGAGTTTACAAAAAGTATATAAAAATTAAACACTTAACCCAAAAAGTAAGCAGACAGCTGCAGAGTGAATACATAAACAATGTAATATCTAAAGATAACAACAAAAACCTATGGTCATACATTAGGTCTAAGAAAATGGAAACAACAGGCGTAGCGCCATTAAAAGATGAACATAACATAATACATAATGATAATGAAACTAAAGCAAACATTCTAAACAAATACTATGCATCAGCATTCTCAGCCCCAGGAGACAAAGAGATATTACTGAATTTGAACCAAGTATACAACATAGAAGATATAGTAGTACAAGAAAATAGAATTCAAAAACTATTAGCCAACACCAAACCAAATAAAGCTTCTGGACCTGATGGTATTCCAGCTAGATTACTCAAAGAACTAAGTAATGAGCTAGCCCCAGTGTTCAAAATACTCTTTCAGGCTTCACTTAACCAGGGCAGAGTACCAAAGGACTGGAAAGAAGCTTATGTCACCCCCCTATTTAAAAAAGGAGAAAAATCTGACCCAGGAAACTACAGACCAGTGTCACTTACCAGCATCACATGTAAAATCCTAGAACACATAATATGTAGCAACATCATAAACCACTTAGACAAACATAATGTCCTCACACCATACCAACATGGCTTTAGGAAATATAGATCATGTGAAACTCAACTAATATGTCTAATTGATGATTTTTCAAAAGGTTTAGATAATAGTGAACAAATAGATGCTTTCTTACTAGATTTTTCTAAGGCTTTTGACAAAGTTCACCACCATAATTTGCTTAAAAAATTAAAATGTTTCGGCAATAATGGTCCACTGCATCAGTGGATTAAAGACTTTCTGATAGGGAGAGAACAAACTGTAATAATAAATGGTTCTAAATCAACACCGATAACAGTAAACTCAGGTGTACCTCAAGGAACAGTCTTGGGTCCACTACTTTTAATTTACATAAATGATTTACCAAATTGCATTACTTCAGGAACAAAAGTCAGATTATTTGCAGACGATTGCATAATATATAGAACAATAAAAACAACACAAGACACAGATATTTTACAAAGAGAATTAGATGAATTACAGAAATGGGAATCAAATTGGAGCATGTCTTTCCACCCAGAAAAATGTCAGTTGTTAAGAGTAACAAAAGAAAAACTAAAACAAATTAATTCCACTTATCTTATTCATGGCAAACCAGTAACACAGACTAAAAACGCAAAATACCTAGGTGTTATTAATAAATGAAAAACTGTCATGGAATCCACATATTGATAAAACTACAAAAAAATCAAACAAAGCATTAGGATTTATTAAAAGAAATTTCTATAAATCAAATAAGAACATAAAACTAAAATGTTATTTAACCTTGGTTAGGCCAATAATAGAATATGCATCCTCTGTTTGGGACCCCTCAACTCAAGAAAAAAATAAAGAAACTAGAACAGACACAAAATAGAGCAGTGCGATTCATAACAAACGAATATTCACATTTGACTAGAGTAACACCTTTAGTAAAATCACTAAATTTAGAAAGCCTTCAGGACAGAAGGCTCAAAAGTAAAGTAGCAATAATACATAAAACACTGAACCATAATCTTCAAATACAAAAACAAAATTTAATAAAATACTCTGACAGACACAAAGATAAAGGCACATTCCTCGTCCCATATGCTAGGACAAATTTGTACAAATACTCCTTCTTCCCTAGTGCTATTAGAGCATGGAATGGGTGGTCTGAGCTAGCCAGGAAAACCAGTGACTTGGCAGAATTTGAGTCATTGGTTAATATGCATGACTAAATGCATGACGCGTAGGACGTAATCATCTTCTTTTTTGAAGTAACGTCTGTATTATATAAGATAAGATAAGATGTCTTCACATTGCTCTCTGTCTTTCATTCTTCATCCTGGAACTCAACAGTGAAAGGACCATAACCCTGGTATTATTTTCTGGAAATAAAAAAAGTGATTAAGTCCCTTAATGTAATTAACACCAATTTTTATAATTGTTTTACAAAATACATTAAATTCTTACCATTACCTATCAATCAGTCTGTTGAACCATGGGGGCACCACACAAGATCTGTCAACAGCCCTTCTATATTCCTCTATGTACTTAGCCATGGATAAACCATTTCATGGCAGACCTGTCCATTCTTTGATGTCTTCCCATCTCTCTTTCTTCCTTCTTTGTACACAAATGAGGAAAAAAAGGACCATAATTCTTAGAAAAGAAATTTAAAATCATTAAATATAATTTAATTTAATTTCTAATTATTAATAAAATATCTTACCAGAATGCTAACCACTCTTTCTAAAACTATGACCAGTGCCTTATTTAAATCTTGAATTATATTTCTAGTCTAGGAGTTCCAATCAATTTTGTTGTATACAAAGGCCATGATACTGATTATAGGAATATGCCAGATGTCTGTTTCAGCATCTGAGTAAATAAATTAATGAAATTCCTATGACTCTAAGTTAGGGTACTGTCATCTTTCATATCTGTATTTAAAAAAAAACAAAAAAAACTGGACATACATTCCTCATAATCAGTTCCCATCCTATTTGTCATTTAAATATTTTGGACATTCCTTTTATATTCCAGCCAAGATCTCGCAGCGGACAGTAGAAAATGGCAGTTTGAACTTCAGATCATTGTGTCAACCGTCTCGTGCAAACCACTAAACCAGGCAGTTTTATCAAGATCCACCTAAGAATGAAAAATACTATAAGGTACACTTTCACATTACATCTAGAAAAGGATAGCTATATTTAACTTGATCTAGTAGAAGATGTACAACTATCATACCCATATAATGTAGATTAACAAACTGATTCAAGATAAATACTATTAAGCCAATCCTACACCCATACTACTTGTATACATAAAATTGGGTGGATCTAGAATTTTAGATCTAGATAGACTAGATTCTTATTAAAATTCTAGATCTTTTCTATTAAGTAATAAAAACCTTTAAAATGTATTTTAATATGGATGAAGCTGAACAGAAATGATTGGAAAATAGTCGATGCCAACGCAGAGGCTCTTGTTCTCGTATGAGCCATAGTTGTCTATTGACTGAAGGTGGTGGAGATAATTCAACAAGATGATTTACAATGTAATTCAAGAGATCTGTCTAGGTTAGTTCATTATTTTTCTTGAAGATTTCTATGATCAAGTCTAGATTTTCTAGATCTAGCATCATATACAATAATTTCTAGAGATCTAGTGCTAAGTCCTATACATATGGGATCTAGATCTAATCAAGATCTATCTAAAATCAGAATAAAAAATATGGAATGTCACACTAGATTTAGAATAGAATAGCAAAGTTTTACCAATATCTAGATTTTTAGTCCAGTAAATCAACTTATATAGATCAAGATATAAATTAAATTCACCTTTATCTATCCCTTAGTCTGTTGGACTGTTAAGGCACCACACAAGGTTTGTCGACCATTCTTTTCCTCACCATCTTTTGAATGACTAATTCCTGAGAATAATAAACTGTTATTGTTAAAGAATATACAGGTAATCAGTGCTTTTTTGTAAAGAAATAGGTGCCAGAGATCAGTGATGGATTGCCTTTTAACATCTAATAAATAAATAATAAACTTTAAAATACAAAAGTAACTTTTTCGCTGCATTGAAAAAAGTGCCGGTACGCTGTACCAGTGCTTACTGTAATGCTGCTGACCTGAAAAATTGTAGTTAAACTAAATAATACAGTAATATTAAGCCCATACTAATTAGTCTTAGATATATAGATCTAGAAATTATATTGACATTGTGTAGATCTAGTCAATCTAGATTTCAAAGCAAAGAAAACAGAAGAACGGTAGACCATAAGGCAAAGACGATAGGATCGACATGGACCAAGCTGAAGAAATCCAGAATATTTATTGAAAATTTTTAGTTAGATCTAGACTAATAATCTAGAATACTAGGACTATAGTAATCTATACATTCTTTTCTAGACTCTACTAGACAAACTCTAATGATGATTCTAATATTAAATATAAACCTAAGTTTAGATCAAATCATTAAAAAGCCAACTAGATTAAACAACACATTAGATCTCTTCTTAACCAACAGACCTGGATTAGTAGTTGATTATGATATTATCCCTGGTCTATCAGACCATGAGATCATAAAAATATACAGTCAGATAAAAGCAGTAGCCAATACAAAACCCAAAAGAAAAATCTAATCTGGAATAAATGTAACCTAACACAACTACACCAAGCTGCATTAAACTTTCAACAAACATTCTTATTAGAAAAAGACATTAACCAACCAGTCGATGACCTCTGGAATTTCATTAAAAACCATCTTAAAAGATACACATCAAACAAAATAAATAAATGCTGGTTTAATAATAGACTAAAGAAGCTTTGTAAACAGAAGGAAAACCTATATAAAAAATTTTAAGAAACTAATGCAGAAAGAGTTTACAAAAAGTATATAAAAATTAAACACTTAACCCAAAAAGTAAGCAGACAGCTGCAGAGTGAATACATAAACAATGTAATATCTAAAGATAACAACAAAAACCTATGGTCATACATTAGGTCTAAGAAAATGGAAACAACAGGCGTAGCGCCATTAAAAGATGAACATAACATAATACATAATGATAATGAAACTAAAGCAAACATTCTAAACAAATACTATGCATCAGCATTCTCAGCCACAGGAGACAAAGAGATATTACTGAATTTGAACCAACAAGTATACAACATAGAAGATATAGTAGTACAAGAAAATAGAATTCAAAAACTATTAGCCAACACCAAACCAAATAAAGCTTCTGGACCTGATGGTATTCCAGCTAGATTACTCAAAGAACTAAGTAATGAGCTAGCCCCAGTGTTCAAAATACTCTTTCAGGCTTCACTTAACCAGGGCAGAGTACCAAAGGACTGGAAAGAAGCTTATGTCACCCCCCTATTTAAAAAAGGAGAAAAATCTGACCCAGGAAACTACAGACCAGTGTCACTTACCAGCATCACATGTAAAATCCTAGAACACATAATGTGTAGCAACATCATAAACCACTTAGACAAACATAATGTCCTCACACCATACCAACATGGCTTTAGGAAATATAGATCATGTGAAACTCAACTAATATGTCTAATTGATGATTTTTCAAAAGGTTTAGATAATAGTGAACAAATAGATGCTTTCTTACTAGATTTTTCTAAGGCTTTTGACAAAGTTCACCACCATAATTTGCTTAAAAAATTAAAATGTTTCGGCAATAATGGTCCACTGCATCAGTGGATTAAAGACTTTCTGATAGGGAGAGAACAAACTGTAATAATAAATGGTTCTAAATCAACACCGATAACAGTAAACTCAGGTGTACCTCAAGGAACAGTCTTGGGTCCACTACTTTTAATTTACATAAATGATTTACCAAATTGCATTACTTCAGGAACAAAAGTCAGATTATTTGCAGACGATTGCATAATATATAGAACAATAAAAACAACACAAGACACAGATATTTTACAAAGAGAATTAGATGAATTACAGAAATGGGAATCAAATTGGAGCATGTCTTTCCACCCAGAAAAATGTCAGTTGTTAAGAGTAACAAAAGAAAAACTAAAACAAATTAATTCCACTTATCTTATTCATGGCAAACCAGTAACACAGACTAAAAACGCAAAATACCTAGGTGTTATTAATAAATGAAAAACTGTCATGGAATCCACATATTGATAAAACTACAAAAAAATCAAACAAAGCATTAGGATTTATTAAAAGAAATTTCTATAAATCAAATAAGAACATAAAACTAAAATGTTATTTAACCTTGGTTAGGCCAATAATAGAATATGCATCCTCTGTTTGGGACCCCTCAACTCAAGAAAAAAATAAAGAAACTAGAACAGACACAAAATAGAGCAGTGCGATTCATAACAAACGAATATTCATATTTGACTAGAGTAACACCTTTAGTAAAATCACTAAATTTAGAAAGCCTTCAGGACAGAAGGCTCAAAAGTAAAGTAGCAATAATACATAAAACACTGAACCATAATCTTGAAATACAAAAACAAAATTTAATAAAATACTCTGACCGACACAAAGATAAAGGCACATTCCTCGTCCCATATGCTAGGACAAATTTGTACAAATACTCCTTCTTCCCTAGTGCTATTAGAGCATGGAATGGGTGGTCTGAGCTAGCCAGGAAAACCAGTGACTTGGCAGAATTTGAGTCATTGGTTAATATGCATGACTAAATGCATGACGCGTAGGACGTAATCATCTTCTTTTTTGAAGTAACGTCTGTATTATATAAGATAAGATAAGATGTCTTCACATTGCTCTCTGTCTTTCATTCTTCATCCTGGAACTCAACAGTGAAAGGACCATAACCCTGGTATTATTTTCTGGAAATAAAAAAAGTGATTAAGTCCCTTAATGTAATTAACACCAATTTTTATAATTGTTTTACAAAATACATTAAATTCTTACCATTACCTATCAATCAGTCTGTTGAACCATGGGGGCACCACACAAGATCTGTCAACAGCCCTTCTATATTCCTCTATGTACTTAGCCATGGATAAACCATTTCATGGCAGACCTGTCCATTCTTTGATGTCTTCCCATCTCTCTTTCTTCCTTCTTTGTACACAAATGAGGAAAAAAAGGACCATAATTCTTAGAAAAGAAATTTAAAATCATTAAATATAATTTAATTTAATTTCTAATTATTAATAAAATATCTTACCAGAATGCTAACCACTCTTTCTAAAACTATGACCAGTGCCTTATTTAAATCTTGAATTATATTTCTAGTCTAGGAGTTCCAATCAATTTTGTTGTATACAAAGGCCATGATACTGATTATAGGAATATGCCAGATGTCTGTTTCAGCATCTGAGTAAATAAATTAATGAAATTCCTATGACTCTAAGTTAGGGTACTGTAATCTTTCATATCTGTATTTAAAAAAAAACAAAAAAAACTGGACATACATTCCTCATAATCAGTTTCCATCCTATTTGTCATTTAAATATTTTGGACATTCCTTTTATATTCCAGCCAAGATCTCGCAGCGGACAGTAGAAAATGGCAGTTTGAACTTCAGATCATTGTGTCAACCGTCTCGTGCAAACCACTAAACCAGGCAGTTTTATCAAGATCCACCTAAGAATGAAAAATACTATAAGGTACACTTTCACATTACATCTAGAAAAGGATAGCTATATTTAACTTGATCTAGTAGAAGATGTACAACTATCATACCCATATAATGTAGATTAACAAACTGATTCAAGATAAATACTATTAAGCCAATCCTACACCCATACTACTTGTATACATAAAATTGGGTGGATCTAGAATTTTAGATCTAGATAGACTAGATTCTTATTAAAATTCTAGATCTTTTCTATTAAGTAATAAAAACCTTTAAAATGTATTTTAATATGGATGAAGCTGAACAGAAATGATTGGAAAATAGTCGATGCCAACGCAGAGGCTCTTGTTCTCGTATGAGCCATAGTTGTCTATTGACTGAAGGTGGTGGAGATAATTCAACAAGATGATTTACAATGTAATTCAAGAGATCTGTCTAGGTTAGTTCATTATTTTTCTTGAAGATTTCTATGATCAAGTCTAGATTTTCTAGATCTAGCATCATATACAATAATTTCTAGAGATCTAGTGCTAAGTCCTATACATATGGGATCTAGATCTAATCAAGATCTATCTAAAATCAGAATAAAAAATATGGAATGTCACACTAGATTTAGAATAGAATAGCAAAGTTTTACCAATATCTAGATTTTTAGTCCAGTAAATCAACTTATATAGATCAAGATATAAATTAAATTCACCTTTATCTATCCCTTAGTCTGTTGGACTGTTAAGGCACCACACAAGGTTTGTCGACCATTCTTTTCCTCACCATCTTTTGAATGACTAATTCCTGAGAATAATAAACTGTTATTGTTAAAGAATATACAGGTAATCAGTGCTTTTTTGTAAAGAAATAGGTGCCGGAGATCAGTGATGGATTGCCTTTTAACATCTAATAAATAAATAATAAACTTTAAAATACAAAAGTAACTTTTTCGCTGCATTGAAAAAAGTGCCGGTACGCTGTACCAGTGCTTACTGTAATGCTGCTGACCTGAAAAATTGTAGTTAAACTAAATAATACAGTAATATTAAGCCCATACTAATTAGTCTTAGATATATAGATCTAGAAATTATATTGACATTGTGTAGATCTAGTCAATCTAGATTTCAAAGCAAAGAAAACAGAAGAACGGTAGACCATAAGGCAAAGACGATAGGATCGACATGGACCAAGCTGAAGAAATCCAGAATATTTATTGAAAATTTTTAGTTAGATCTAGACTAATAATCTAGAATACTAGGACTATAGTAATCTATACATTCTTTTCTAGACTCTACTAGACAAACTCTAATGATGATTCTAATATTAAATATAAACCTAAGTTTAGATCAAATCATTAAAAAGCCAACTAGATTAAACAACACATTAGATCTCTTCTTAACCAACAGACCTGGATTAGTAGTTGATTCTGATATTATCCCTGGTCTATCAGACCATGAGATCATAAAAATATACAGTCAGATAAAAGCAGTAGCCAATACAAAACCCAAAAGAAAAATCTTACTCTGGAATAAATGTAACCTAACACAACTACACCAAGCTGCATTAAACTTTCAACAAACATTCTTATTAGAAAAAGACATTAACCAACCAGTCGATGACCTCTGGAATTTCATTAAAAACCATCTTAAAAGATACACATCAAACAAAATAAATAAATGCTGGTTTAATAATAGACTAAAGAAGCTTTGTAAACAGAAGGAAAACCTATATAAAAATTTTTAAGAAACTAATGCAGAAAGAGTTTACAAAAAGTATATAAAAATTAAACACTTAACCCAAAAAGTAAGCAGACAGCTGCAGAGTGAATACATAAACAATGTAATATCTAAAGATAACAACAAAAACCTATGGTCATACATTAGGTCTAAGAAAATGGAAACAACAGGCGTAGCGCCATTAAAAGATGAACATAACATAATACATAATGATAATGAAACTAAAGCAAACATTCTAAACAAATACTATGCATCAGCATTCTCAGCCCCAGGAGACAAAGAGATATTACTGAATTTGAACCAAGTATACAACATAGAAGATATAGTAGTACAAGAAAATAGAATTCAAAAACTATTAGCCAACACCAAACCAAATAAAGCTTCTGGACCTGATGGTATTCCAGCTAGATTACTCAAAGAACTAAGTAATGAGCTAGCCCCAGTGTTCAAAATACTCTTTCAGGCTTCACTTAACCAGGGCAGAGTACCAAAGGACTGGAAAGAAGCTTATGTCACCCCCCTATTTAAAAAAGGAGAAAAATCTGACCCAGGAAACTACAGACCAGTGTCACTTACCAGCATCACATGTAAAATCCTAGAACACATAATATGTAGCAACATCATAAACCACTTAGACAAACATAATGTCCTCACACCATACCAACATGGCTTTAGGAAATATAGATCATGTGAAACTCAACTAATATGTCTAATTGATGAGTTTTCAAAAGGTTTAGATAATAGTGAACAAATAGATGCTTTCTTACTAGATTTTTCTAAGGCTTTTGACAAAGTTCACCACCATAATTTGCTTAAAAAATTAAAATGTTTCGGCAATAATGGTCCACTGCATCAGTGGATTAAAGACTTTCTGATAGGGAGAGAACAAACTGTAATAATAAATGGTTCTAAATCAACACCGATAACAGTAAACTCAGGTGTACCTCAAGGAACAGTCTTGGGTCCACTACTTTTAATTTACATAAATGATTTACCAAATTGCATTACTTCAGGAACAAAAGTCAGATTATTTGCAGACGATTGCATAATATATAGAACAATAAAAACAACACAAGACACAGATATTTTACAAAGAGAATTAGATGAATTACAGAAATGGGAATCAAATTGGAGCATGTCTTTCCACCCAGAAAAATGTCAGTTGTTAAGAGTAACAAAAGAAAAACTAAAACAAATTAATTCCACTTATCTTATTCATGGCAAACCAGTAACACAGACTAAAAACGCAAAATACCTAGGTGTTATTAATAAATGAAAAACTGTCATGGAATCCACATATTGATAAAACTACAAAAAAATCAAACAAAGCATTAGGATTTATTAAAAGAAATTTCTATAAATCAAATAAGAACATAAAACTAAAATGTTATTTAACCTTGGTTAGGCCAATAATAGAATATGCATCCTCTGTTTGGGACCCCTCAACTCAAGAAAAAAATAAAGAAACTAGAACAGACACAAAATAGAGCAGTGCGATTCATAACAAACGAATATTCACATTTGACTAGAGTAACACCTTTAGTAAAATCACTAAATTTAGAAAGCCTTCAGGACAGAAGGCTCAAAAGTAAAGTAGCAATAATACATAAAACACTGAACCATAATCTTCAAATACAAAAACAAAATTTAATAAAATACTCTGACAGACACAAAGATAAAGGCACATTCCTCGTCCCATATGCTAGGACAAATTTGTACAAATACTCCTTCTTCCCTAGTGCTATTAGAGCATGGAATGGGTGGTCTGAGCTAGCCAGGAAAACCAGTGACTTGGCAGAATTTGAGTCATTGGTTAATATGCATGACTAAATGCATGACGCGTAGGACGTAATCATCTTCTTTTTTGAAGTAACGTCTGTATTATATAAGATAAGATAAGATGTCTTCACATTGCTCTCTGTCTTTCATTCTTCATCCTGGAACTCAACAGTGAAAGGACCATAACCCTGGTATTATTTTCTGGAAATAAAAAAAGTGATTAAGTCCCTTAATGTAATTAACACCAATTTTTATAATTGTTTTACAAAATACATTAAATTCTTACCATTACCTATCAATCAGTCTGTTGAACCATGGGGGCACCACACAAGATCTGTCAACAGCCCTTCTATATTCCTCTATGTACTTAGCCATGGATAAACCATTTCATGGCAGACCTGTCCATTCTTTGATGTCTTCCCATCTCTCTTTCTTCCTTCTTTGTACACAAATGAGGAAAAAAAGGACCATAATTCTTAGAAAAGAAATTTAAAATCATTAAATATAATTTAATTTAATTTCTAATTATTAATAAAATATCTTACCAGAATGCTAACCACTCTTTCTAAAACTATGACCAGTGCCTTATTTAAATCTTGAATTATATTTCTAGTCTAGGAGTTCCAATCAATTTTGTTGTATACAAAGGCCATGATACTGATTATAGGAATATGCCAGATGTCTGTTTCAGCATCTGAGTAAATAAATTAATGAAATTCCTATGACTCTAAGTTAGGGTACTGTCATCTTTCATATCTGTATTTAAAAAAAAACAAAAAAAACTGGACATACATTCCTCATAATCAGTTTCCATCCTATTTGTCATTTAAATATTTTGGACATTCCTTTTATATTCCAGCCAAGATCTCGCAGCGGACAGTAGAAAATGGCAGTTTGAACTTCAGATCATTGTGTCAACCGTCTCGTGCAAACCACTAAACCAGGCAGTTTTATCAAGATCCACCTAAGAATGAAAAATACTATAAGGTACACTTTCACATTACATCTAGAAAAGGATAGCTATATTTAACTTGATCTAGTAGAAGATGTACAACTATCATACCCATATAATGTAGATTAACAAACTGATTCAAGATAAATACTATTAAGCCAATCCTACACCCATACTACTTGTATACATAAAATTGGGTGGATCTAGAATTTTAGATCTAGATAGACTAGATTCTTATTAAAATTCTAGATCTTTTCTATTAAGTAATAAAAACCTTTAAAATGTATTTTAATATGGATGAAGCTGAACAGAAATGATTGGAAAATAGTCGATGCCAACGCAGAGGCTCTTGTTCTCGTATGAGCCATAGTTGTCTATTGACTGAAGGTGGTGGAGATAATTCAACAAGATGATTTACAATGTAATTCAAGAGATCTGTCTAGGTTAGTTCATTATTTTTCTTGAAGATTTCTATGATCAAGTCTAGATTTTCTAGATCTAGCATCATATACAATAATTTCTAGAGATCTAGTGCTAAGTCCTATACATATGGGATCTAGATCTAATCAAGATCTATCTAAAATCAGAATAAAAAATATGGAATGTCACACTAGATTTAGAATAGAATAGCAAAGTTTTACCAATATCTAGATTTTTAGTCCAGTAAATCAACTTATATAGATCAAGATATAAATTAAATTCACCTTTATCTATCCCTTAGTCTGTTGGACTGTTAAGGCACCACACAAGGTTTGTCGACCATTCTTTTCCTCACCATCTTTTGAATGACTAATTCCTGAGAATAATAAACTGTTATTGTTAAAGAATATACAGGTAATCAGTGCTTTTTTGTAAAGAAATAGGTGCCAGAGATCAGTGATGGATTGCCTTTTAACATCTAATAAATAAATAATAAACTTTAAAATACAAAAGTAACTTTTTCGCTGCATTGAAAAAAGTGCCGGTACGCTGTACCAGTGCTTACTGTAATGCTGCTGACCTGAAAAATTGTAGTTAAACTAAATAATACAGTAATATTAAGCCCATACTAATTAGTCTTAGATATATAGATCTAGAAATTATATTGACATTGTGTAGATCTAGTCAATCTAGATTTCAAAGCAAAGAAAACAGAAGAACGGTAGACCATAAGGCAAAGACGATAGGATCGACATGGACCAAGCTGAAGAAATCCAGAATATTTATTGAAAATTTTTAGTTAGATCTAGACTAATAATCTAGAATACTAGGACTATAGTAATCTATACATTCTTTTCTAGACTCTACTAGACAAACTCTAATGATGATTCTAATATTAAATATAAACCTAAGTTTAGATCAAATCATTAAAAAGCCAACTAGATTAAACAACACATTAGATCTCTTCTTAACCAACAGACCTGGATTAGTAGTTGATTCTGATATTATCCCTGGTCTATCAGACCATGAGATCATAAAAATATACAGTCAGATAAAAGCAGTAGCCAATACAAAACCCAAAAGAAAAATCTTACTCTGGAATAAATGTAACCTAACACAACTACACCAAGCTGCATTAAACTTTCAACAAACATTCTTATTAGAAAAAGACATTAACCAACCAGTCGATGACCTCTGGAATTTCATTAAAAACCATCTTAAAAGATACACATCAAACAAAATAAATAAATGCTGGTTTAATAATAGACTAAAGAAGCTTTGTAAACAGAAGGAAAACCTATATAAAAAATTTTAAGAAACTAATGCAGAAAGAGTTTACAAAAAGTATATAAAAATTAAACACTTAACCCAAAAAGTAAGCAGACAGCTGCAGAGTGAATACATAAACAATGTAATATCTAAAGATAACAACAAAAACCTATGGTCATACATTAGGTCTAAGAAAATGGAAACAACAGGCGTAGCGCCATTAAAAGATGAACATAACATAATACATAATGATAATGAAACTAAAGCAAACATTCTAAACAAATACTATGCATCAGCATTCTCAGCCCCAGGAGACAAAGAGATATTACTGAATTTGAACCAAGTATACAACATAGAAGATATAGTAGTACAAGAAAATAGAATTCAAAAACTATTAGCCAACACCAAACCAAATAAAGCTTCTGGACCTGATGGTATTCCAGCTAGATTACTCAAAGAACTAAGTAATGAGCTAGCCCCAGTGTTCAAAATACTCTTTCAGGCTTCACTTAACCAGGGCAGAGTACCAAAGGACTGGAAAGAAGCTTATGTCACCCCCCTATTTAAAAAAGGAGAAAAATCTGACCCAGGAAACTACAGACCAGTGTCACTTACCAGCATCACATGTAAAATCCTAGAACACATAATATGTAGCAACATCATAAACCACTTAGACAAACATAATGTCCTCACACCATACCAACATGGCTTTAGGAAATATAGATCATGTGAAACTCAACTAATATGTCTAATTGATGAGTTTTCAAAAGGTTTAGATAATAGTGAACAAATAGATGCTTTCTTACTAGATTTTTCTAAGGCTTTTGACAAAGTTCACCACCATAATTTGCTTAAAAAATTAAAATGTTTCGGCAATAATGGTCCACTGCATCAGTGGATTAAAGACTTTCTGATAGGGAGAGAACAAACTGTAATAATAAATGGTTCTAAATCAACACCGATAACAGTAAACTCAGGTGTACCTCAAGGAACAGTCTTGGGTCCACTACTTTTAATTTACATAAATGATTTACCAAATTGCATTACTTCAGGAACAAAAGTCAGATTATTTGCAGACGATTGCATAATATATAGAACAATAAAAACAACACAAGACACAGATATTTTACAAAGAGAATTAGATGAATTACAGAAATGGGAATCAAATTGGAGCATGTCTTTCCACCCAGAAAAATGTCAGTTGTTAAGAGTAACAAAAGAAAAACTAAAACAAATTAATTCCACTTATCTTATTCATGGCAAACCAGTAACACAGACTAAAAACGCAAAATACCTAGGTGTTATTAATAAATGAAAAACTGTCATGGAATCCACATATTGATAAAACTACAAAAAAATCAAACAAAGCATTAGGATTTATTAAAAGAAATTTCTATAAATCAAATAAGAACATAAAACTAAAATGTTATTTAACCTTGGTTAGGCCAATAATAGAATATGCATCCTCTGTTTGGGACCCCTCAACTCAAGAAAAAAATAAAGAAACTAGAACAGACACAAAATAGAGCAGTGCGATTCATAACAAACGAATATTCACATTTGACTAGAGTAACACCTTTAGTAAAATCACTAAATTTAGAAAGCCTTCAGGACAGAAGGCTCAAAAGTAAAGTAGCAATAATACATAAAACACTGAACCATAATCTTCAAATACAAAAACAAAATTTAATAAAATACTCTGACAGACACAAAGATAAAGGCACATTCCTCGTCCCATATGCTAGGACAAATTTGTACAAATACTCCTTCTTCCCTAGTGCTATTAGAGCATGGAATGGGTGGTCTGAGCTAGCCAGGAAAACCAGTGACTTGGCAGAATTTGAGTCATTGGTTAATATGCATGACTAAATGCATGACGCGTAGGACGTAATCATCTTCTTTTTTGAAGTAACGTCTGTATTATATAAGATAAGATAAGATGTCTTCACATTGCTCTCTGTCTTTCATTCTTCATCCTGGAACTCAACAGTGAAAGGACCATAACCCTGGTATTATTTTCTGGAAATAAAAAAAGTGATTAAGTCCCTTAATGTAATTAACACCAATTTTTATAATTGTTTTACAAAATACATTAAATTCTTACCATTACCTATCAATCAGTCTGTTGAACCATGGGGGCACCACACAAGATCTGTCAACAGCCCTTCTATATTCCTCTATGTACTTAGCCATGGATAAACCATTTCATGGCAGACCTGTCCATTCTTTGATGTCTTCCCATCTCTCTTTCTTCCTTCTTTGTACACAAATGAGGAAAAAAAGGACCATAATTCTTAGAAAAGAAATTTAAAATCATTAAATATAATTTAATTTAATTTCTAATTATTAATAAAATATCTTACCAGAATGCTAACCACTCTTTCTAAAACTATGACCAGTGCCTTATTTAAATCTTGAATTATATTTCTAGTCTAGGAGTTCCAATCAATTTTGTTGTATACAAAGGCCATGATACTGATTATAGGAATATGCCAGATGTCTGTTTCAGCATCTGAGTAAATAAATTAATGAAATTCCTATGACTCTAAGTTAGGGTACTGTCATCTTTCATATCTGTATTTAAAAAAAAACAAAAAAAACTGGACATACATTCCTCATAATCAGTTCCCATCCTATTTGTCATTTAAATATTTTGGACATTCCTTTTATATTCCAGCCAAGATCTCGCAGCGGACAGTAGAAAATGGCAGTTTGAACTTCAGATCATTGTGTCAACCGTCTCGTGCAAACCACTAAACCAGGCAGTTTTATCAAGATCCACCTAAGAATGAAAAATACTATAAGGTACACTTTCACATTACATCTAGAAAAGGATAGCTATATTTAACTTGATCTAGTAGAAGATGTACAACTATCATACCCATATAATGTAGATTAACAAACTGATTCAAGATAAATACTATTAAGCCAATCCTACACCCATACTACTTGTATACATAAAATTGGGTGGATCTAGAATTTTAGATCTAGATAGACTAGATTCTTATTAAAATTCTAGATCTTTTCTATTAAGTAATAAAAACCTTTAAAATGTATTTTAATATGGATGAAGCTGAACAGAAATGATTGGAAAATAGTCGATGCCAACGCAGAGGCTCTTGTTCTCATATGAGCCATAGTTGTCTATTGACTGAAGGTGGTGGAGATAATTCAACAAGATGATTTACAATGTAATTCAAGAGATCTGTCTAGGTTAGTTCATTATTTTTCTTGAAGATTTCTATGATCAAGTCTAGATTTTCTAGATCTAGCATCATATACAATAATTTCTAGAGATCTAGTGCTAAGTCCTATACATATGGGATCTAGATCTAATCAAGATCTATCTAAAATCAGAATAAAAAATATGGAATGTCACACTAGATTTAGAATAGAATAGCAAAGTTTTACCAATATCTAGATTTTTAGTCCAGTAAATCAACTTATATAGATCAAGATATAAATTAAATTCACCTTTATCTATCCCTTAGTCTGTTGGACTGTTAAGGCACCACACAAGGTTTGTCGACCATTCTTTTCCTCACCGTCTTTTGAATGACTAATTCCTGAGAATAATAAACTGTTATTGTTAAAGAATATACAGGTAATCAGTGCTTTTATGTAAAGAAATAGGTGCCAGAGATCAGTGATGGATTGCCTTTTAACATCTAATAAATAAATAATAAACTTTAAAATACAAAAGTAACTTTTTCGCTGCATTGAAAAAAGTGCCGGTACGCTGTACCAGTGCTTACTGTAATGCTGCTGACCTGAAAAATTGTAGTTAAACTAAATAATACAGTAATATTAAGCCCATACTAATTAGTCTTAGATATATAGATCTAGAAATTATATTGACATTGTGTAGATCTAGTCAATCTAGATTTCAAAGCAAAGAAAACAGAAGAACGGTAGACCATAAGGCAAAGACGATAGGATCGACATGGACCAAGCTGAAGAAATCCAGAATATTTATTGAAAATTTTTAGTTAGATCTAGACTAATAATCTAGAATACTAGGACTATAGTAATCTATACATTCTTTTCTAGACTCTACTAGACAAACTCTAATGATGATTCTAATATTAAATATAAACCTAAGTTTAGATCAAATCATTAAAAAGCCAACTAGATTAAACAACACATTAGATCTCTTCTTAACCAACAGACCTGGATTAGTAGTTGATTATGATATTATCCCTGGTCTATCAGACCATGAGATCATAAAAATATACAGTCAGATAAAAGCAGTAGCCAATACAAAACCCAAAAGAAAAATCTAATCTGGAATAAATGTAACCTAACACAACTACACCAAGCTGCATTAAACTTTCAACAAACATTCTTATTAGAAAAAGACATTAACCAACCAGTCGATGACCTCTGGAATTTCATTAAAAACCATCTTAAAAGATACACATCAAACAAAATAAATAAATGCTGGTTTAATAATAGACTAAAGAAGCTTTGTAAACAGAAGGAAAACCTATATAAAAAATTTTAAGAAACTAATGCAGAAAGAGTTTACAAAAAGTATATAAAAATTAAACACTTAACCCAAAAAGTAAGCAGACAGCTGCAGAGTGAATACATAAACAATGTAATATCTAAAGATAACAACAAAAACCTATGGTCATACATTAGGTCTAAGAAAATGGAAACAACAGGCGTAGCGCCATTAAAAGATGAACATAACATAATACATAATGATAATGAAACTAAAGCAAACATTCTAAACAAATACTATGCATCAGCATTCTCAGCCACAGGAGACAAAGAGATATTACTGAATTTGAACCAACAAGTATACAACATAGAAGATATAGTAGTACAAGAAAATAGAATTCAAAAACTATTAGCCAACACCAAACCAAATAAAGCTTCTGGACCTGATGGTATTCCAGCTAGATTACTCAAAGAACTAAGTAATGAGCTAGCCCCAGTGTTCAAAATACTCTTTCAGGCTTCACTTAACCAGGGCAGAGTACCAAAGGACTGGAAAGAAGCTTATGTCACCCCCCTATTTAAAAAAGGAGAAAAATCTGACCCAGGAAACTACAGACCAGTGTCACTTACCAGCATCACATGTAAAATCCTAGAACACATAATGTGTAGCAACATCATAAACCACTTAGACAAACATAATGTCCTCACACCATACCAACATGGCTTTAGGAAATATAGATCATGTGAAACTCAACTAATATGTCTAATTGATGATTTTTCAAAAGGTTTAGATAATAGTGAACAAATAGATGCTTTCTTACTAGATTTTTCTAAGGCTTTTGACAAAGTTCACCACCATAATTTGCTTAAAAAATTAAAATGTTTCGGCAATAATGGTCCACTGCATCAGTGGATTAAAGACTTTCTGATAGGGAGAGAACAAACTGTAATAATAAATGGTTCTAAATCAACACCGATAACAGTAAACTCAGGTGTACCTCAAGGAACAGTCTTGGGTCCACTACTTTTAATTTACATAAATGATTTACCAAATTGCATTACTTCAGGAACAAAAGTCAGATTATTTGCAGACGATTGCATAATATATAGAACAATAAAAACAACACAAGACACAGATATTTTACAAAGAGAATTAGATGAATTACAGAAATGGGAATCAAATTGGAGCATGTCTTTCCACCCAGAAAAATGTCAGTTGTTAAGAGTAACAAAAGAAAAACTAAAACAAATTAATTCCACTTATCTTATTCATGGCAAACCAGTAACACAGACTAAAAACGCAAAATACCTAGGTGTTATTAATAAATGAAAAACTGTCATGGAATCCACATATTGATAAAACTACAAAAAAATCAAACAAAGCATTAGGATTTATTAAAAGAAATTTCTATAAATCAAATAAGAACATAAAACTAAAATGTTATTTAACCTTGGTTAGGCCAATAATAGAATATGCATCCTCTGTTTGGGACCCCTCAACTCAAGAAAAAAATAAAGAAACTAGAACAGACACAAAATAGAGCAGTGCGATTCATAACAAACGAATATTCATATTTGACTAGAGTAACACCTTTAGTAAAATCACTAAATTTAGAAAGCCTTCAGGACAGAAGGCTCAAAAGTAAAGTAGCAATAATACATAAAACACTGAACCATAATCTTGAAATACAAAAACAAAATTTAATAAAATACTCTGACCGACACAAAGATAAAGGCACATTCCTCGTCCCATATGCTAGGACAAATTTGTACAAATACTCCTTCTTCCCTAGTGCTATTAGAGCATGGAATGGGTGGTCTGAGCTAGCCAGGAAAACCAGTGACTTGGCAGAATTTGAGTCATTGGTTAATATGCATGACTAAATGCATGACGCGTAGGACGTAATCATCTTCTTTTTTGAAGTAACGTCTGTATTATATAAGATAAGATAAGATGTCTTCACATTGCTCTCTGTCTTTCATTCTTCATCCTGGAACTCAACAGTGAAAGGACCATAACCCTGGTATTATTTTCTGGAAATAAAAAAAGTGATTAAGTCCCTTAATGTAATTAACACCAATTTTTATAATTGTTTTACAAAATACATTAAATTCTTACCATTACCTATCAATCAGTCTGTTGAACCATGGGGGCACCACACAAGATCTGTCAACAGCCCTTCTATATTCCTCTATGTACTTAGCCATGGATAAACCATTTCATGGCAGACCTGTCCATTCTTTGATGTCTTCCCATCTCTCTTTCTTCCTTCTTTGTACACAAATGAGGAAAAAAAGGACCATAATTCTTAGAAAAGAAATTTAAAATCATTAAATATAATTTAATTTAATTTCTAATTATTAATAAAATATCTTACCAGAATGCTAACCACTCTTTCTAAAACTATGACCAGTGCCTTATTTAAATCTTGAATTATATTTCTAGTCTAGGAGTTCCAATCAATTTTGTTGTATACAAAGGCCATGATACTGATTATAGGAATATGCCAGATGTCTGTTTCAGCATCTGAGTAAATAAATTAATGAAATTCCTATGACTCTAAGTTAGGGTACTGTCATCTTTCATATCTGTATTTAAAAAAAAACAAAAAAAACTGGACATACATTCCTCATAATCAGTTTCCATCCTATTTGTCATTTAAATATTTTGGACATTCCTTTTATATTCCAGCCAAGATCTCGCAGCGGACAGTAGAAAATGGCAGTTTGAACTTCAGATCATTGTGTCAACCGTCTCGTGCAAACCACTAAACCAGGCAGTTTTATCAAGATCCACCTAAGAATGAAAAATACTATAAGGTACACTTTCACATTACATCTAGAAAAGGATAGCTATATTTAACTTGATCTAGTAGAAGATGTACAACTATCATACCCATATAATGTAGATTAACAAACTGATTCAAGATAAATACTATTAAGCCAATCCTACACCCATACTACTTGTATACATAAAATTGGGTGGATCTAGAATTTTAGATCTAGATAGACTAGATTCTTATTAAAATTCTAGATCTTTTCTATTAAGTAATAAAAACCTTTAAAATGTATTTTAATATGGATGAAGCTGAACAGAAATGATTGGAAAATAGTCGATGCCAACGCAGAGGCTCTTGTTCTCGTATGAGCCATAGTTGTCTATTGACTGAAGGTGGTGGAGATAATTCAACAAGATGATTTACAATGTAATTCAAGAGATCTGTCTAGGTTAGTTCATTATTTTTCTTGAAGATTTCTATGATCAAGTCTAGATTTTCTAGATCTAGCATCATATACAATAATTTCTAGAGATCTAGTGCTAAGTCCTATACATATGGGATCTAGATCTAATCAAGATCTATCTAAAATCAGAATAAAAAATATGGAATGTCACACTAGATTTAGAATAGAATAGCAAAGTTTTACCAATATCTAGATTTTTAGTCCAGTAAATCAACTTATATAGATCAAGATATAAATTAAATTCACCTTTATCTATCCCTTAGTCTGTTGGACTGTTAAGGCACCACACAAGGTTTGTCGACCATTCTTTTCCTCACCATCTTTTGAATGACTAATTCCTGAGAATAATAAACTGTTATTGTTAAAGAATATACAGGTAATCAGTGCTTTTTTGTAAAGAAATAGGTGCCGGAGATCAGTGATGGATTGCCTTTTAACATCTAATAAATAAATAATAAACTTTAAAATACAAAAGTAACTTTTTCGCTGCATTGAAAAAAGTGCCGGTACGCTGTACCAGTGCTTACTGTAATGCTGCTGACCTGAAAAATTGTAGTTAAACTAAATAATACAGTAATATTAAGCCCATACTAATTAGTCTTAGATATATAGATCTAGAAATTATATTGACATTGTGTAGATCTAGTCAATCTAGATTTCAAAGCAAAGAAAACAGAAGAACGGTAGACCATAAGGCAAAGACGATAGGATCGACATGGACCAAGCTGAAGAAATCCAGAATATTTATTGAAAATTTTTAGTTAGATCTAGACTAATAATCTAGAATACTAGGACTATAGTAATCTATACATTCTTTTCTAGACTCTACTAGACAAACTCTAATGATGATTCTAATATTAAATATAAACCTAAGTTTAGATCAAATCATTAAAAAGCCAACTAGATTAAACAACACATTAGATCTCTTCTTAACCAACAGACCTGGATTAGTAGTTGATTCTGATATTATCCCTGGTCTATCAGACCATGAGATCATAAAAATATACAGTCAGATAAAAGCAGTAGCCAATACAAAACCCAAAAGAAAAATCTTACTCTGGAATAAATGTAACCTAACACAACTACACCAAGCTGCATTAAACTTTCAACAAACATTCTTATTAGAAAAAGACATTAACCAACCAGTCGATGACCTCTGGAATTTCATTAAAAACCATCTTAAAAGATACACATCAAACAAAATAAATAAATGCTGGTTTAATAATAGACTAAAGAAGCTTTGTAAACAGAAGGAAAACCTATATAAAAATTTTTAAGAAACTAATGCAGAAAGAGTTTACAAAAAGTATATAAAAATTAAACACTTAACCCAAAAAGTAAGCAGACAGCTGCAGAGTGAATACATAAACAATGTAATATCTAAAGATAACAACAAAAACCTATGGTCATACATTAGGTCTAAGAAAATGGAAACAACAGGCGTAGCGCCATTAAAAGATGAACATAACATAATACATAATGATAATGAAACTAAAGCAAACATTCTAAACAAATACTATGCATCAGCATTCTCAGCCCCAGGAGACAAAGAGATATTACTGAATTTGAACCAAGTATACAACATAGAAGATATAGTAGTACAAGAAAATAGAATTCAAAAACTATTAGCCAACACCAAACCAAATAAAGCTTCTGGACCTGATGGTATTCCAGCTAGATTACTCAAAGAACTAAGTAATGAGCTAGCCCCAGTGTTCAAAATACTCTTTCAGGCTTCACTTAACCAGGGCAGAGTACCAAAGGACTGGAAAGAAGCTTATGTCACCCCCCTATTTAAAAAAGGAGAAAAATCTGACCCAGGAAACTACAGACCAGTGTCACTTACCAGCATCACATGTAAAATCCTAGAACACATAATATGTAGCAACATCATAAACCACTTAGACAAACATAATGTCCTCACACCATACCAACATGGCTTTAGGAAATATAGATCATGTGAAACTCAACTAATATGTCTAATTGATGAGTTTTCAAAAGGTTTAGATAATAGTGAACAAATAGATGCTTTCTTACTAGATTTTTCTAAGGCTTTTGACAAAGTTCACCACCATAATTTGCTTAAAAAATTAAAATGTTTCGGCAATAATGGTCCACTGCATCAGTGGATTAAAGACTTTCTGATAGGGAGAGAACAAACTGTAATAATAAATGGTTCTAAATCAACACCGATAACAGTAAACTCAGGTGTACCTCAAGGAACAGTCTTGGGTCCACTACTTTTAATTTACATAAATGATTTACCAAATTGCATTACTTCAGGAACAAAAGTCAGATTATTTGCAGACGATTGCATAATATATAGAACAATAAAAACAACACAAGACACAGATATTTTACAAAGAGAATTAGATGAATTACAGAAATGGGAATCAAATTGGAGCATGTCTTTCCACCCAGAAAAATGTCAGTTGTTAAGAGTAACAAAAGAAAAACTAAAACAAATTAATTCCACTTATCTTATTCATGGCAAACCAGTAACACAGACTAAAAACGCAAAATACCTAGGTGTTATTAATAAATGAAAAACTGTCATGGAATCCACATATTGATAAAACTACAAAAAAATCAAACAAAGCATTAGGATTTATTAAAAGAAATTTCTATAAATCAAATAAGAACATAAAACTAAAATGTTATTTAACCTTGGTTAGGCCAATAATAGAATATGCATCCTCTGTTTGGGACCCCTCAACTCAAGAAAAAAATAAAGAAACTAGAACAGACACAAAATAGAGCAGTGCGATTCATAACAAACGAATATTCACATTTGACTAGAGTAACACCTTTAGTAAAATCACTAAATTTAGAAAGCCTTCAGGACAGAAGGCTCAAAAGTAAAGTAGCAATAATACATAAAACACTGAACCATAATCTTCAAATACAAAAACAAAATTTAATAAAATACTCTGACAGACACAAAGATAAAGGCACATTCCTCGTCCCATATGCTAGGACAAATTTGTACAAATACTCCTTCTTCCCTAGTGCTATTAGAGCATGGAATGGGTGGTCTGAGCTAGCCAGGAAAACCAGTGACTTGGCAGAATTTGAGTCATTGGTTAATATGCATGACTAAATGCATGACGCGTAGGACGTAATCATCTTCTTTTTTGAAGTAACGTCTGTATTATATAAGATAAGATAAGATGTCTTCACATTGCTCTCTGTCTTTCATTCTTCATCCTGGAACTCAACAGTGAAAGGACCATAACCCTGGTATTATTTTCTGGAAATAAAAAAAGTGATTAAGTCCCTTAATGTAATTAACACCAATTTTTATAATTGTTTTACAAAATACATTAAATTCTTACCATTACCTATCAATCAGTCTGTTGAACCATGGGGGCACCACACAAGATCTGTCAACAGCCCTTCTATATTCCTCTATGTACTTAGCCATGGATAAACCATTTCATGGCAGACCTGTCCATTCTTTGATGTCTTCCCATCTCTCTTTCTTCCTTCTTTGTACACAAATGAGGAAAAAAAGGACCATAATTCTTAGAAAAGAAATTTAAAATCATTAAATATAATTTAATTTAATTTCTAATTATTAATAAAATATCTTACCAGAATGCTAACCACTCTTTCTAAAACTATGACCAGTGCCTTATTTAAATCTTGAATTATATTTCTAGTCTAGGAGTTCCAATCAATTTTGTTGTATACAAAGGCCATGATACTGATTATAGGAATATGCCAGATGTCTGTTTCAGCATCTGAGTAAATAAATTAATGAAATTCCTATGACTCTAAGTTAGGGTACTGTCATCTTTCATATCTGTATTTAAAAAAAAAACAAAAAAAACTGGACATACATTCCTCATAATCAGTTCCCATCCTATTTGTCATTTAAATATTTTGGACATTCCTTTTATATTCCAGCCAAGATCTCGCAGCGGACAGTAGAAAATGGCAGTTTGAACTTCAGATCATTGTGTCAACCGTCTCGTGCAAACCACTAAACCAGGCAGTTTTATCAAGATCCACCTAAGAATGAAAAATACTATAAGGTACACTTTCACATTACATCTAGAAAAGGATAGCTATATTTAACTTGATCTAGTAGAAGATGTACAACTATCATACCCATATAATGTAGATTAACAAACTGATTCAAGATAAATACTATTAAGCCAATCCTACACCCATACTACTTGTATACATAAAATTGGGTGGATCTAGAATTTTAGATCTAGATAGACTAGATTCTTATTAAAATTCTAGATCTTTTCTATTAAGTAATAAAAACCTTTAAAATGTATTTTAATATGGATGAAGCTGAACAGAAATGATTGGAAAATAGTCGATGCCAACGCAGAGGCTCTTGTTCTCGTATGAGCCATAGTTGTCTATTGACTGAAGGTGGTGGAGATAATTCAACAAGATGATTTACAATGTAATTCAAGAGATCTGTCTAGGTTAGTTCATTATTTTTCTTGAAGATTTCTATGATCAAGTCTAGATTTTCTAGATCTAGCATCATATACAATAATTTCTAGAGATCTAGTGCTAAGTCCTATACATATGGGATCTAGATCTAATCAAGATCTATCTAAAATCAGAATAAAAAATATGGAATGTCACACTAGATTTAGAATAGAATAGCAAAGTTTTACCAATATCTAGATTTTTAGTCCAGTAAATCAACTTATATAGATCAAGATATAAATTAAATTCACCTTTATCTATCCCTTAGTCTGTTGGACTGTTAAGGCACCACACAAGGTTTGTCGACCATTCTTTTCCTCACCGTCTTTTGAATGACTAATTCCTGAGAATAATAAACTGTTATTGTTAAAGAATATACAGGTAATCAGTGCTTTTTTGTAAAGAAATAGGTGCCGGAGATCAGTGATGGATTGCCTTTTAACATCTAATAAATAAATAATAAACTTTAAAATACAAAAGTAACTTTTTCGCTGCATTGAAAAAAGTGCCGGTACGCTGTACCAGTGCTTACTGTAATGCTGCTGACCTGAAAAATTGTAGTTAAACTAAATAATACAGTAATATTAAGCCCATACTAATTAGTCTTAGATATATAGATCTAGAAATTATATTGACATTGTGTAGATCTAGTCAATCTAGATTTCAAAGCAAAGAAAACAGAAGAACGGTAGACCATAAGGCAAAGACGATAGGATCGACATGGACCAAGCTGAAGAAATCCAGAATATTTATTGAAAATTTTTAGTTAGATCTAGACTAATAATCTAGAATACTAGGACTATAGTAATCTATACATTCTTTTCTAGACTCTACTAGACAAACTCTAATGATGATTCTAATATTAAATATAAACCTAAGTTTAGATCAAATCATTAAAAAGCCAACTAGATTAAACAACACATTAGATCTCTTCTTAACCAACAGACCTGGATTAGTAGTTGATTCTGATATTATCCCTGGTCTATCAGACCATGAGATCATAAAAATATACAGTCAGATAAAAGCAGTAGCCAATACAAAACCCAAAAGAAAAATCTTACTCTGGAATAAATGTAACCTAACACAACTACACCAAGCTGCATTAAACTTTCAACAAACATTCTTATTAGAAAAAGACATTAACCAACCAGTCGATGACCTCTGGAATTTCATTAAAAACCATCTTAAAAGATACACATCAAACAAAATAAATAAATGCTGGTTTAATAATAGACTAAAGAAGCTTTGTAAACAGAAGGAAAACCTATATAAAAAATTTTAAGAAACTAATGCAGAAAGAGTTTACAAAAAGTATATAAAAATTAAACACTTAACCCAAAAAGTAAGCAGACAGCTGCAGAGTGAATACATAAACAATGTAATATCTAAAGATAACAACAAAAACCTATGGTCATACATTAGGTCTAAGAAAATGGAAACAACAGGCGTAGCGCCATTAAAAGATGAACATAACATAATACATAATGATAATGAAACTAAAGCAAACATTCTAAACAAATACTATGCATCAGCATTCTCAGCCCCAGGAGACAAAGAGATATTACTGAATTTGAACCAAGTATACAACATAGAAGATATAGTAGTACAAGAAAATAGAATTCAAAAACTATTAGCCAAACACCAAACCAAATAAAGCTTCTGGACCTGATGGTATTCCAGCTAGATTACTCAAAGAACTAAGTAATGAGCTAGCCCCAGTGTTCAAAATACTCTTTCAGGCTTCACTTAACCAGGGCAGAGTACCAAAGGACTGGAAAGAAGCTTATGTCACCCCCCTATTTAAAAAAGGAGAAAAATCTGACCCAGGATACTACAGACCAGTGTCACTTACCAGCATCACATGTAAAATCCTAGAACACATAATGTGTAGCAACATCATAAACCACTTAGACAAACATAATGTCCTCACACCATACCAACATTGCTTTAGGAAATATAGATCATGTGAAACTCAACTAATATGTCTAATTGATGATTTTTCAAAAGGTTTAGATAATAGTGAACAAATAGATGCTTTCTTACTAGATTTTTCTAAGGCTTTTGACAAAGTTCACCACCATAATTTGCTTAAAAAATTAAAATGTTTCGGCAATAATGGTCCACTGCATCAGTGGATTAAAGACTTTCTGATAGGGAGAGAACAAACTGTAATAATAAATGGTTCTAAATCAACACCGATAACAGTAAACTCAGGTGTACCTCAAGGAACAGTCTTGGGTCCACTACTTTTAATTTACATAAATGATTTACCAAATTGCATTACTTCAGGAACAAAAGTCAGATTATTTGCAGACGATTGCATAATATATAGAACAATAAAAACAACACAAGACACAGATATTTTACAAAGAGAATTAGATGAATTACAGAAATGGGAATCAAATTGGAGCATGTCTTTCCACCCAGAAAAATGTCAGTTGTTAAGAGTAACAAAAGAAAAACTAAAACAAATTAATTCCACTTATCTTATTCATGGCAAACCAGTAACACAGACTAAAAACGCAAAATACCTAGGTGTTATTAATAAATGAAAAACTGTCATGGAATCCACATATTGATAAAACTACAAAAAAATCAAACAAAGCATTAGGATTTATTAAAAGAAATTTCTATAAATCAAATAAGAACATAAAACTAAAATGTTATTTAACCTTGGTTAGGCCAATAATAGAATATGCATCCTCTGTTTGGGACCCCTCAACTCAAGAAAAAAATAAAGAAACTAGAACAGACACAAAATAGAGCAGTGCGATTCATAACAAACGAATATTCATATTTGACTAGAGTAACACCTTTAGTAAAATCACTAAATTTAGAAAGCCTTCAGGACAGAAGGCTCAAAAGTAAAGTAGCAATAATACATAAAACACTGAACCATAATCTTGAAATACAAAAACAAAATTTAATAAAATACTCTGACCGACACAAAGATAAAGGCACATTCCTCGTCCCATATGCTAGGACAAATTTGTACAAATACTCCTTCTTCCCTAGTGCTATTAGAGCATGGAATGGGTGGTCTGAGCTAGCCAGGAAAACCAGTGACTTGGCAGAATTTGAGTCATTGGTTAATATGCATGACTAAATGCATGACGCGTAGGACGTAATCATCTTCTTTTTTGAAGTAACGTCTGTATTATATAAGATAAGATAAGATGTCTTCACATTGCTCTCTGTCTTTCATTCTTCATCCTGGAACTCAACAGTGAAAGGACCATAACCCTGGTATTATTTTCTGGAAATAAAAAAAGTGATTAAGTCCCTTAATGTAATTAACACCAATTTTTATAATTGTTTTACAAAATACATTAAATTCTTACCATTACCTATCAATCAGTCTGTTGAACCATGGGGGCACCACACAAGATCTGTCAACAGCCCTTCTATATTCCTCTATGTACTTAGCCATGGATAAACCATTTCATGGCAGACCTGTCCATTCTTTGATGTCTTCCCATCTCTCTTTCTTCCTTCTTTGTACACAAATGAGGAAAAAAAGGACCATAATTCTTAGAAAAGAAATTTAAAATCATTAAATATAATTTAATTTAATTTCTAATTATTAATAAAATATCTTACCAGAATGCTAGCCACTCTTTCTAAAACTATGACCATTGCCTTATTTAAATCTTGAATTATATTTCTAGTCTAGGAGTTCCAATCAATTTTGTTGTATACAAAGGCCATGATACAGATTATAGGAATATGCCAGATGTCTGTTTCAGCATCTGAGTAAATAAATTAATGAAATTCCTATGACTCTAAGTTAGGGTACTGTCATCTTTCATATCTGTATTTAAAAAAAAACAAAAAAAACTGGACATACATTCCTCATAATCAGTTCCCATCCTATTTGTCATTTAAATATTTTGGACATTCCTTTTATATTCCAGCCAAGATCTCGCAGCGGACAGTAGAAAATGGCAGTTTGAACTTCAGATCATTGTGTCAACCGTCTCGTGCAAACCACAAAACCAGGCAGTTTTATCAAGATCCACCTAAGAATGAAAAATACTATAAGGTACACTTTCACATTACATCTAGAAAAGGATAGCTATATTTAACTTGATCTAGTAGAAGATGTACAACTATCATACCCATATAATGTAGATTAACAAACTGATTCAAGATAAATACTATTAAGCCAATCCTACACCCATACTACTTGTATACATAAAATTGGGTGGATCTAGAATTTTAGATCTAGATAGACTAGATTCTTATTAAAATTCTAGATCTTTTCTATTAAGTAATAAAAACCTTTAAAATGTATTTTAATATGGATGAAGCTGAACAGAAATGATTGGAAAATAGTCGATGCCAACGCAGAGGCTCTTGTTCTCGTATGAGCCATAGTTGTCTATTGACTGAAGGTGGTGGAGATAATTCAACAAGATGATTTACAATGTAATTCAAGAGATCTGTCTAGGTTAGTTCATTATTTTTCTTGAAGATTTCTATGATCAAGTCTAGATTTTCTAGATCTAGCATCATATACAATAATTTCTAGAGATCTAGTGCTAAGTCCTATACATATGGGATCTAGATCTAATCAAGATCTATCTAAAATCAGAATAAAAAATATGGAATGTCACACTAGATTTAGAATAGAATAGCAAAGTTTTACCAATATCTAGATTTTTAGTCCAGTAAATCAACTTATATAGATCAAGATATAAATTAAATTCACCTTTATCTATCCCTTAGTCTGTTGGACTGTTAAGGCACCACACAAGGTTTGTCGACCATTCTTTTCCTCACCGTCTTTTGAATGACTAATTCCTGAGAATAATAAACTGTTATTGTTAAAGAATATACAGGTAATCAGTGCTTTTTTGTAAAGAAATAGGTGCCAGAGATCAGTGATGGATTGCCTTTTAACATCTAATAAATAAATAATAAACTTTAAAATACAAAAGTAACTTTTTCGCTGCATTGAAAAAAGTGCCGGTACGCTGTACCAGTGCTTACTGTAATGCTGCTGACCTGAAAAATTGTAGTTAAACTAAATAATACAGTAATATTAAGCCCATACTAATTAGTCTTAGATATATAGATCTAGAAATTATATTGACATTGTGTAGATCTAGTCAATCTAGATTTCAAAGCAAAGAAAACAGAAGAACGGTAGACCATAAGGCAAAGACGATAGGATCGACATGGACCAAGCTGAAGAAATCCAGAATATTTATTGAAAATTTTTAGTTAGATCTAGACTAATAATCTAGAATACTAGGACTATAGTAATCTATACATTCTTTTCTAGACTCTACTAGACAAACTCTAATGATGATTCTAATATTAAATATAAACCTAAGTTTAGATCAAATCATTAAAAAGCCAACTAGATTAAACAACACATTAGATCTCTTCTTAACCAACAGACCTGGATTAGTAGTTGATTCTGATATTATCCCTGGTCTATCAGACCATGAGATCATAAAAATATACAGTCAGATAAAAGCAGTAGCCAATACAAAACCCAAAAGAAAAATCTTACTCTGGAATAAATGTAACCTAACACAACTACACCAAGCTGCATTAAACTTTCAACAAACATTCTTATTAGAAAAAGACATTAACCAACCAGTCGATGACCTCTGGAATTTCATTAAAAACCATCTTAAAAGATACACATCAAACAAAATAAATAAATGCTGGTTTAATAATAGACTAAAGAAGCTTTGTAAACAGAAGGAAAACCTATATAAAAAATTTTAAGAAACTAATGCAGAAAGAGTTTACAAAAAGTATATAAAAATTAAACACTTAACCCAAAAAGTAAGCAGACAGCTGCAGAGTGAATACATAAACAATGTAATATCTAAAGATAACAACAAAAACCTATGGTCATACATTAGGTCTAAGAAAATGGAAACAACAGGCGTAGCGCCATTAAAAGATGAACATAACATAATACATAATGATAATGAAACTAAAGCAAACATTCTAAACAAATACTATGCATCAGCATTCTCAGCCCCAGGAGACAAAGAGATATTACTGAATTTGAACCAAGTATACAACATAGAAGATATAGTAGTACAAGAAAATAGAATTCAAAAACTATTAGCCAACACCAAACCAAATAAAGCTTCTGGACCTGATGGTATTCCAGCTAGATTACTCAAAGAACTAAGTAATGAGCTAGCCCCAGTGTTCAAAATACTCTTTCAGGCTTCACTTAACCAGGGCAGAGTACCAAAGGACTGGAAAGAAGCTTATGTCACCCCCCTATTTAAAAAAGGAGAAAAATCTGACCCAGGAAACTACAGACCAGTGTCACTTACCAGCATCACATGTAAAATCCTAGAACACATAATGTGTAGCAACATCATAAACCACTTAGACAAACATAATGTCCTCACACCATACCAACATGGCTTTAGGAAATATAGATCATGTGAAACTCAACTAATATGTCTAATTGATGATTTTTCAAAAGGTTTAGATAATAGTGAACAAATAGATGCTTTCTTACTAGATTTTTCTAAGGCTTTTGACAAAGTTCACCACCATAATTTGCTTAAAAAATTAAAATGTTTCGGCAATAATGGTCCACTGCATCAGTGGATTAAAGACTTTCTGATAGGGAGAGAACAAACTGTAATAATAAATGGTTCTAAATCAACACCGATAACAGTAAACTCAGGTGTACCTCAAGGAACAGTCTTGGGTCCACTACTTTTAATTTACATAAATGATTTACCAAATTGCATTACTTCAGGAACAAAAGTCAGATTATTTGCAGACGATTGCATAATATATAGAACAATAAAAACAACACAAGACACAGATATTTTACAAAGAGAATTAGATGAATTACAGAAATGGGAATCAAATTGGAGCATGTCTTTCCACCCAGAAAAATGTCAGTTGTTAAGAGTAACAAAAGAAAAACTAAAACAAATTAATTCCACTTATCTTATTCATGGCAAACCAGTAACACAGACTAAAAACGCAAAATACCTAGGTGTTATTAATAAATGAAAAACTGTCATGGAATCCACATATTGATAAAACTACAAAAAAATCAAACAAAGCATTAGGATTTATTAAAAGAAATTTCTATAAATCAAATAAGAACATAAAACTAAAATGTTATTTAACCTTGGTTAGGCCAATAATAGAATATGCATCCTCTGTTTGGGACCCCTCAACTCAAGAAAAAAATAAAGAAACTAGAACAGACACAAAATAGAGCAGTGCGATTCATAACAAACGAATATTCACATTTGACTAGAGTAACACCTTTAGTAAAATCACTAAATTTAGAAAGCCTTCAGGACAGAAGGCTCAAAAGTAAAGTAGCAATAATACATAAAACACTGAACCATAATCTTCAAATACAAAAACAAAATTTAATAAAATACTCTGACAGACACAAAGATAAAGGCACATTCCTCGTCCCATATGCTAGGACAAATTTGTACAAATACTCCTTCTTCCCTAGTGCTATTAGAGCATGGAATGGGTGGTCTGAGCTAGCCAGGAAAACCAGTGACTTGGCAGAATTTGAGTCATTGGTTAATATGCATGACTAAATGCATGACGCGTAGGACGTAATCATCTTCTTTTTTGAAGTAACGTCTGTATTATATAAGATAAGATAAGATGTCTTCACATTGCTCTCTGTCTTTCATTCTTCATCCTGGAACTCAACAGTGAAAGGACCATAACCCTGGTATTATTTTCTGGAAATAAAAAAAGTGATTAAGTCCCTTAATGTAATTAACACCAATTTTTATAATTGTTTTACAAAATACATTAAATTCTTACCATTACCTATCAATCAGTCTGTTGAACCATGGGGGCACCACACAAGATCTGTCAACAGCCCTTCTATATTCCTCTATGTACTTAGCCATGGATAAACCATTTCATGGCAGACCTGTCCATTCTTTGATGTCTTCCCATCTCTCTTTCTTCCTTCTTTGTACACAAATGAGGAAAAAAAGGACCATAATTCTTAGAAAAGAAATTTAAAATCATTAAATATAATTTAATTTAATTTCTAATTATTAATAAAATATCTTACCAGAATGCTAACCACTCTTTCTAAAACTATGACCAGTGCCTTATTTAAATCTTGAATTATATTTCTAGTCTAGGAGTTCCAATCAATTTTGTTGTATACAAAGGCCATGATACTGATTATAGGAATATGCCAGATGTCTGTTTCAGCATCTGAGTAAATAAATTAATGAAATTCCTATGACTCTAAGTTAGGGTACTGTCATCTTTCATATCTGTATTTAAAAAAAAAACAAAAAAAACTGGACATACATTCCTCATAATCAGTTCCCATCCTATTTGTCATTTAAATATTTTGGACATTCCTTTTATATTCCAGCCAAGATCTCGCAGCGGACAGTAGAAAATGGCAGTTTGAACTTCAGATCATTGTGTCAACCGTCTCGTGCAAACCACTAAACCAGGCAGTTTTATCAAGATCCACCTAAGAATGAAAAATACTATAAGGTACACTTTCACATTACATCTAGAAAAGGATAGCTATATTTAACTTGATCTAGTAGAAGATGTACAACTATCATACCCATATAATGTAGATTAACAAACTGATTCAAGATAAATACTATTAAGCCAATCCTACACCCATACTACTTGTATACATAAAATTGGGTGGATCTAGAATTTTAGATCTAGATAGACTAGATTCTTATTAAAATTCTAGATCTTTTCTATTAAGTAATAAAAACCTTTAAAATGTATTTTAATATGGATGAAGCTGAACAGAAATGATTGGAAAATAGTCGATGCCAACGCAGAGGCTCTTGTTCTCGTATGAGCCATAGTTGTCTATTGACTGAAGGTGGTGGAGATAATTCAACAAGATGATTTACAATGTAATTCAAGAGATCTGTCTAGGTTAGTTCATTATTTTTCTTGAAGATTTCTATGATCAAGTCTAGATTTTCTAGATCTAGCATCATATACAATAATTTCTAGAGATCTAGTGCTAAGTCCTATACATATGGGATCTAGATCTAATCAAGATCTATCTAAAATCAGAATAAAAAATATGGAATGTCACACTAGATTTAGAATAGAATAGCAAAGTTTTACCAATATCTAGATTTTTAGTCCAGTAAATCAACTTATATAGATCAAGATATAAATTAAATTCACCTTTATCTATCCCTTAGTCTGTTGGACTGTTAAGGCACCACACAAGGTTTGTCGACCATTCTTTTCCTCACCGTCTTTTGAATGACTAATTCCTGAGAATAATAAACTGTTATTGTTAAAGAATATACAGGTAATCAGTGCTTTTTTGTAAAGAAATAGGTGCCGGAGATCAGTGATGGATTGCCTTTTAACATCTAATAAATAAATAATAAACTTTAAAATACAAAAGTAACTTTTTCGCTGCATTGAAAAAAGTGCCGGTACGCTGTACCAGTGCTTACTGTAATGCTGCTGACCTGAAAAATTGTAGTTAAACTAAATAATACAGTAATATTAAGCCCATACTAATTAGTCTTAGATATATAGATCTAGAAATTATATTGACATTGTGTAGATCTAGTCAATCTAGATTTCAAAGCAAAGAAAACAGAAGAACGGTAGACCATAAGGCAAAGACGATAGGATCGACATGGACCAAGCTGAAGAAATCCAGAATATTTATTGAAAATTTTTAGTTAGATCTAGACTAATAATCTAGAATACTAGGACTATAGTAATCTATACATTCTTTTCTAGACTCTACTAGACAAACTCTAATGATGATTCTAATATTAAATATAAACCTAAGTTTAGATCAAATCATTAAAAAGCCAACTAGATTAAACAACACATTAGATCTCTTCTTAACCAACAGACCTGGATTAGTAGTTGATTCTGATATTATCCCTGGTCTATCAGACCATGAGATCATAAAAATATACAGTCAGATAAAAGCAGTAGCCAATACAAAACCCAAAAGAAAAATCTTACTCTGGAATAAATGTAACCTAACACAACTACACCAAGCTGCATTAAACTTTCAACAAACATTCTTATTAGAAAAAGACATTAACCAACCAGTCGATGACCTCTGGAATTTCATTAAAAACCATCTTAAAAGATACACATCAAACAAAATAAATAAATGCTGGTTTAATAATAGACTAAAGAAGCTTTGTAAACAGAAGGAAAACCTATATAAAAAATTTTAAGAAACTAATGCAGAAAGAGTTTACAAAAAGTATATAAAAATTAAACACTTAACCCAAAAAGTAAGCAGACAGCTGCAGAGTGAATACATAAACAATGTAATATCTAAAGATAACAACAAAAACCTATGGTCATACATTAGGTCTAAGAAAATGGAAACAACAGGCGTAGCGCCATTAAAAGATGAACATAACATAATACATAATGATAATGAAACTAAAGCAAACATTCTAAACAAATACTATGCATCAGCATTCTCAGCCCCAGGAGACAAAGAGATATTACTGAATTTGAACCAAGTATACAACATAGAAGATATAGTAGTACAAGAAAATAGAATTCAAAAACTATTAGCCAAACACCAAACCAAATAAAGCTTCTGGACCTGATGGTATTCCAGCTAGATTACTCAAAGAACTAAGTAATGAGCTAGCCCCAGTGTTCAAAATACTCTTTCAGGCTTCACTTAACCAGGGCAGAGTACCAAAGGACTGGAAAGAAGCTTATGTCACCCCCCTATTTAAAAAAGGAGAAAAATCTGACCCAGGATACTACAGACCAGTGTCACTTACCAGCATCACATGTAAAATCCTAGAACACATAATGTGTAGCAACATCATAAACCACTTAGACAAACATAATGTCCTCACACCATACCAACATTGCTTTAGGAAATATAGATCATGTGAAACTCAACTAATATGTCTAATTGATGATTTTTCAAAAGGTTTAGATAATAGTGAACAAATAGATGCTTTCTTACTAGATTTTTCTAAGGCTTTTGACAAAGTTCACCACCATAATTTGCTTAAAAAATTAAAATGTTTCGGCAATAATGGTCCACTGCATCAGTGGATTAAAGACTTTCTGATAGGGAGAGAACAAACTGTAATAATAAATGGTTCTAAATCAACACCGATAACAGTAAACTCAGGTGTACCTCAAGGAACAGTCTTGGGTCCACTACTTTTAATTTACATAAATGATTTACCAAATTGCATTACTTCAGGAACAAAAGTCAGATTATTTGCAGACGATTGCATAATATATAGAACAATAAAAACAACACAAGACACAGATATTTTACAAAGAGAATTAGATGAATTACAGAAATGGGAATCAAATTGGAGCATGTCTTTCCACCCAGAAAAATGTCAGTTGTTAAGAGTAACAAAAGAAAAACTAAAACAAATTAATTCCACTTATCTTATTCATGGCAAACCAGTAACACAGACTAAAAACGCAAAATACCTAGGTGTTATTAATAAATGAAAAACTGTCATGGAATCCACATATTGATAAAACTACAAAAAAATCAAACAAAGCATTAGGATTTATTAAAAGAAATTTCTATAAATCAAATAAGAACATAAAACTAAAATGTTATTTAACCTTGGTTAGGCCAATAATAGAATATGCATCCTCTGTTTGGGACCCCTCAACTCAAGAAAAAAATAAAGAAACTAGAACAGACACAAAATAGAGCAGTGCGATTCATAACAAACGAATATTCACATTTGACTAGAGTAACACCTTTAGTAAAATCACTAAATTTAGAAAGCCTTCAGGACAGAAGGCTCAAAAGTAAAGTAGCAATAATACATAAAACACTGAACCATAATCTTCAAATACAAAAACAAAATTTAATAAAATACTCTGACAGACACAAAGATAAAGGCACATTCCTCGTCCCATATGCTAGGACAAATTTGTACAAATACTCCTTCTTCCCTAGTGCTATTAGAGCATGGAATGGGTGGTCTGAGCTAGCCAGGAAAACCAGTGACTTGGCAGAATTTGAGTCATTGGTTAATATGCATGACTAAATGCATGACGCGTAGGACGTAATCATCTTCTTTTTTGAAGTAACGTCTGTATTATATAAGATAAGATAAGATGTCTTCACATTGCTCTCTGTCTTTCATTCTTCATCCTGGAACTCAACAGTGAAAGGACCATAACCCTGGTATTATTTTCTGGAAATAAAAAAAGTGATTAAGTCCCTTAATGTAATTAACACCAATTTTTATAATTGTTTTACAAAATACATTAAATTCTTACCATTACCTATCAATCAGTCTGTTGAACCATGGGGGCACCACACAAGATCTGTCAACAGCCCTTCTATATTCCTCTATGTACTTAGCCATGGATAAACCATTTCATGGCAGACCTGTCCATTCTTTGATGTCTTCCCATCTCTCTTTCTTCCTTCTTTGTACACAAATGAGGAAAAAAAGGACCATAATTCTTAGAAAAGAAATTTAAAATCATTAAATATAATTTAATTTAATTTCTAATTATTAATAAAATATCTTACCAGAATGCTAACCACTCTTTCTAAAACTATGACCAGTGCCTTATTTAAATCTTGAATTATATTTCTAGTCTAGGAGTTCCAATCAATTTTGTTGTATACAAAGGCCATGATACTGATTATAGGAATATGCCAGATGTCTGTTTCAGCATCTGAGTAAATAAATTAATGAAATTCCTATGACTCTAAGTTAGGGTACTGTCATCTTTCATATCTGTATTTAAAAAAAAAACAAAAAAAACTGGACATACATTCCTCATAATCAGTTCCCATCCTATTTGTCATTTAAATATTTTGGACATTCCTTTTATATTCCAGCCAAGATCTCGCAGCGGACAGTAGAAAATGGCAGTTTGAACTTCAGATCATTGTGTCAACCGTCTCGTGCAAACCACTAAACCAGGCAGTTTTATCAAGATCCACCTAAGAATGAAAAATACTATAAGGTACACTTTCACATTACATCTAGAAAAGGATAGCTATATTTAACTTGATCTAGTAGAAGATGTACAACTATCATACCCATATAATGTAGATTAACAAACTGATTCAAGATAAATACTATTAAGCCAATCCTACACCCATACTACTTGTATACATAAAATTGGGTGGATCTAGAATTTTAGATCTAGATAGACTAGATTCTTATTAAAATTCTAGATCTTTTCTATTAAGTAATAAAAACCTTTAAAATGTATTTTAATATGGATGAAGCTGAACAGAAATGATTGGAAAATAGTCGATGCCAACGCAGAGGCTCTTGTTCTCGTATGAGCCATAGTTGTCTATTGACTGAAGGTGGTGGAGATAATTCAACAAGATGATTTACAATGTAATTCAAGAGATCTGTCTAGGTTAGTTCATTATTTTTCTTGAAGATTTCTATGATCAAGTCTAGATTTTCTAGATCTAGCATCATATACAATAATTTCTAGAGATCTAGTGCTAAGTCCTATACATATGGGATCTAGATCTAATCAAGATCTATCTAAAATCAGAATAAAAAATATGGAATGTCACACTAGATTTAGAATAGAATAGCAAAGTTTTACCAATATCTAGATTTTTAGTCCAGTAAATCAACTTATATAGATCAAGATATAAATTAAATTCACCTTTATCTATCCCTTAGTCTGTTGGACTGTTAAGGCACCACACAAGGTTTGTCGACCATTCTTTTCCTCACCGTCTTTTGAATGACTAATTCCTGAGAATAATAAACTGTTATTGTTAAAGAATATACAGGTAATCAGTGCTTTTTTGTAAAGAAATAGGTGCCGGAGATCAGTGATGGATTGCCTTTTAACATCTAATAAATAAATAATAAACTTTAAAATACAAAAGTAACTTTTTCGCTGCATTGAAAAAAGTGCCGGTACGCTGTACCAGTGCTTACTGTAATGCTGCTGACCTGAAAAATTGTAGTTAAACTAAATAATACAGTAATATTAAGCCCATACTAATTAGTCTTAGATATATAGATCTAGAAATTATATTGACATTGTGTAGATCTAGTCAATCTAGATTTCAAAGCAAAGAAAACAGAAGAACGGTAGACCATAAGGCAAAGACGATAGGATCGACATGGACCAAGCTGAAGAAATCCAGAATATTTATTGAAAATTTTTAGTTAGATCTAGACTAATAATCTAGAATACTAGGACTATAGTAATCTATACATTCTTTTCTAGACTCTACTAGACAAACTCTAATGATGATTCTAATATTAAATATAAACCTAAGTTTAGATCAAATCATTAAAAAGCCAACTAGATTAAACAACACATTAGATCTCTTCTTAACCAACAGACCTGGATTAGTAGTTGATTCTGATATTATCCCTGGTCTATCAGACCATGAGATCATAAAAATATACAGTCAGATAAAAGCAGTAGCCAATACAAAACCCAAAAGAAAAATCTTACTCTGGAATAAATGTAACCTAACACAACTACACCAAGCTGCATTAAACTTTCAACAAACATTCTTATTAGAAAAAGACATTAACCAACCAGTCGATGACCTCTGGAATTTCATTAAAAACCATCTTAAAAGATACACATCAAACAAAATAAATAAATGCTGGTTTAATAATAGACTAAAGAAGCTTTGTAAACAGAAGGAAAACCTATATAAAAAATTTTAAGAAACTAATGCAGAAAGAGTTTACAAAAAGTATATAAAAATTAAACACTTAACCCAAAAAGTAAGCAGACAGCTGCAGAGTGAATACATAAACAATGTAATATCTAAAGATAACAACAAAAACCTATGGTCATACATTAGGTCTAAGAAAATGGAAACAACAGGCGTAGCGCCATTAAAAGATGAACATAACATAATACATAATGATAATGAAACTAAAGCAAACATTCTAAACAAATACTATGCATCAGCATTCTCAGCCCCAGGAGACAAAGAGATATTACTGAATTTGAACCAAGTATACAACATAGAAGATATAGTAGTACAAGAAAATAGAATTCAAAAACTATTAGCCAACACCAAACCAAATAAAGCTTCTGGACCTGATGGTATTCCAGCTAGATTACTCAAAGAACTAAGTAATGAGCTAGCCCCAGTGTTCAAAATACTCTTTCAGGCTTCACTTAACCAGGGCAGAGTACCAAAGGACTGGAAAGAAGCTTATGTCACCCCCCTATTTAAAAAAGGAGAAAAATCTGACCCAGGAAACTACAGACCAGTGTCACTTACCAGCATCACATGTAAAATCCTAGAACACATAATATGTAGCAACATCATAAACCACTTAGACAAACATAATGTCCTCACACCATACCAACATGGCTTTAGGAAATATAGATCATGTGAAACTCAACTAATATGTCTAATTGATGATTTTTCAAAAGGTTTAGATAATAGTGAACAAATAGATGCTTTCTTACTAGATTTTTCTAAGGCTTTTGACAAAGTTCACCACCATAATTTGCTTAAAAAATTAAAATGTTTCGGCAATAATGGTCCACTGCATCAGTGGATTAAAGACTTTCTGATAGGGAGAGAACAAACTGTAATAATAAATGGTTCTAAATCAACACCGATAACAGTAAACTCAGGTGTACCTCAAGGAACAGTCTTGGGTCCACTACTTTTAATTTACATAAATGATTTACCAAATTGCATTACTTCAGGAACAAAAGTCAGATTATTTGCAGACGATTGCATAATATATAGAACAATAAAAACAACACAAGACACAGATATTTTACAAAGAGAATTAGATGAATTACAGAAATGGGAATCAAATTGGAGCATGTCTTTCCACCCAGAAAAATGTCAGTTGTTAAGAGTAACAAAAGAAAAACTAAAACAAATTAATTCCACTTATCTTATTCATGGCAAACCAGTAACACAGACTAAAAACGCAAAATACCTAGGTGTTATTAATAAATGAAAAACTGTCATGGAATCCACATATTGATAAAACTACAAAAAAATCAAACAAAGCATTAGGATTTATTAAAAGAAATTTCTATAAATCAAATAAGAACATAAAACTAAAATGTTATTTAACCTTGGTTAGGCCAATAATAGAATATGCATCCTCTGTTTGGGACCCCTCAACTCAAGAAAAAAATAAAGAAACTAGAACAGACACAAAATAGAGCAGTGCGATTCATAACAAACGAATATTCATATTTGACTAGAGTAACACCTTTAGTAAAATCACTAAATTTAGAAAGCCTTCAGGACAGAAGGCTCAAAAGTAAAGTAGCAATAATACATAAAACACTGAACCATAATCTTCAAATACAAAAACAAAATTTAATAAAATACTCTGACAGACACAAAGATAAAGGCACATTCCTCGTCCCATATGCTAGGACAAATTTGTACAAATACTCCTTCTTCCCTAGTGCTATTAGAGCATGGAATGGGTGGTCTGAGCTAGCCAGGAAAACCAGTGACTTGGCAGAATTTGAGTCATTGGTTAATATGCATGACTAAATGCATGACGCGTAGGACGTAATCATCTTCTTTTTTGAAGTAACGTCTGTATTATATAAGATAAGATAAGATGTCTTCACATTGCTCTCTGTCTTTCATTCTTCATCCTGGAACTCAACAGTGAAAGGACCATAACCCTGGTATTATTTTCTGGAAATAAAAAAAGTGATTAAGTCCCTTAATGTAATTAACACCAATTTTTATAATTGTTTTACAAAATACATTAAATTCTTACCATTACCTATCAATCAGTCTGTTGAACCATGGGGGCACCACACAAGATCTGTCAACAGCCCTTCTATATTCCTCTATGTACTTAGCCATGGATAAACCATTTCATGGCAGACCTGTCCATTCTTTGATGTCTTCCCATCTCTCTTTCTTCCTTCTTTGTACACAAATGAGGAAAAAAAGGACCATAATTCTTAGAAAAGAAATTTAAAATCATTAAATATAATTTAATTTAATTTCTAATTATTAATAAAATATCTTACCAGAATGCTAACCACTCTTTCTAAAACTATGACCAGTGCCTTATTTAAATCTTGAATTATATTTCTAGTCTAGGAGTTCCAATCAATTTTGTTGTATACAAAGGCCATGATACTGATTATAGGAATATGCCAGATGTCTGTTTCAGCATCTGAGTAAATAAATTAATGAAATTCCTATGACTCTAAGTTAGGGTACTGTCATCTTTCATATCTGTATTTAAAAAAAAAACAAAAAAAACTGGACATACATTCCTCATAATCAGTTCCCATCCTATTTGTCATTTAAATATTTTGGACATTCCTTTTATATTCCAGCCAAGATCTCGCAGCGGACAGTAGAAAATGGCAGTTTGAACTTCAGATCATTGTGTCAACCGTCTCGTGCAAACCACAAAACCAGGCAGTTTTATCAAGATCCACCTAAGAATGAAAAATACTATAAGGTACACTTTCACATTACATCTAGAAAAGGATAGCTATATTTAACTTGATCTAGTAGAAGATGTACAACTATCATACCCATATAATGTAGATTAACAAACTGATTCAAGATAAATACTATTAAGCCAATCCTAAACCCATACTACTTGTATACATAAAATTGGGTGGATCTAGAATTTTAGATCTAGATAGACTAGATTCTTATTAAAATTCTAGATCTTTTCTATTAAGTAATAAAAACCTTTAAAATGTATTTTAATATGAATGAAGCCGAACAGAAATGATTGGAAAATAGTCGATGCCAACGCAGAGGCTCTTGTTCTCGTATGAGCCATAGTTGTCTATTGACTGAAGGTGGTGGAGATAATTCAACAAGATGATTTACAATGTAATTCAAGAGATCTGTCTAGGTTAGTTCATTATTTTTCTTGAAGATTTCTATGATCAAGTCTAGATTTTCTAGATCTAGCATCATATACAATAATTTCTAGAGATCTAGTGCTAAGTCCTATACATATGGGATCTAGATCTAATCAAGATCTATCTAAAATCAGAATAAAAAATATGGAATGTCACACTAGATTTAGAATAGAATAGCAAAGTTTTACCAATATCTAGATTTTTAGTCCAGTAAATCAACTTATATAGATCAAGATATAAATTAAATTCACCTTTATCTATCCCTTAGTCTGTTGGACTGTTAAGGCACCACACAAGGTTTGTCGACCATTCTTTTCCTCACCCTCTTTTGAATGACTAATTCCTGAGAATAATAAACTGTTATTGTTAAAGAATATACAGGTAATCAGTGCTTTTTTGTAAAGAAATAGGTGCCGGAGATCAGTGATGGATTGCCTTTTAACATCTAATAAATAAATAATAAACTTTAAAATACAAAAGTAACTTTTTCGCTGCATTGAAAAAAGTGCCGGTACGCTGTACCAGTGCTTACTGTAATGCTGCTGACCTGAAAAATTGTAGTTAAACTAAATAATACAGTAATATTAAGCCCATACTAATTAGTCTTAGATATATAGATCTAGAAATTATATTGACATTGTGTAGATCTAGTCAATCTAGATTTCAAAGCAAAGAAAACAGAAGAACGGTAGACCATAAGGCAAAGACGATAGGATCGACATGGACCAAGCTGAAGAAATCCAGAATATTTATTGAAAATTTTTAGTTAGATCTAGACTAATAATCTAGAATACTAGGACTATAGTAATCTATACATTCTTTTCTAGACTCTACTAGACAAACTCTAATGATGATTCTAATATTAAATATAAACCTAAGTTTAGATCAAATCATTAAAAAGCCAACTAGATTAAACAACACATTAGATCTCTTCTTAACCAACAGACCTGGATTAGTAGTTGATTCTGATATTATCCCTGGTCTATCAGACCATGAGATCATAAAAATATACAGTCAGATAAAAGCAGTAGCCAATACAAAACCCAAAAGAAAAATCTTACTCTGGAATAAATGTAACCTAACACAACTACACCAAGCTGCATTAAACTTTCAACAAACATTCTTATTAGAAAAAGACATTAACCAACCAGTCGATGACCTCTGGAATTTCATTAAAAACCATCTTAAAAGATACACATCAAACAAAATAAATAAATGCTGGTTTAATAATAGACTAAAGAAGCTTTGTAAACAGAAGGAAAACCTATATAAAAAATTTTAAGAAACTAATGCAGAAAGAGTTTACAAAAAGTATATAAAAATTAAACACTTAACCCAAAAAGTAAGCAGACAGCTGCAGAGTGAATACATAAACAATGTAATATCTAAAGATAACAACAAAAACCTATGGTCATACATTAGGTCTAAGAAAATGGAAACAACAGGCGTAGCGCCATTAAAAGATGAACATAACATAATACATAATGATAATGAAACTAAAGCAAACATTCTAAACAAATACTATGCATCAGCATTCTCAGCCCCAGGAGACAAAGAGATATTACTGAATTTGAACCAAGTATACAACATAGAAGATATAGTAGTACAAGAAAATAGAATTCAAAAACTATTAGCCAACACCAAACCAAATAAAGCTTCTGGACCTGATGGTATTCCAGCTAGATTACTCAAAGAACTAAGTAATGAGCTAGCCCCAGTGTTCAAAATACTCTTTCAGGCTTCACTTAACCAGGGCAGAGTACCAAAGGACTGGAAAGAAGCTTATGTCACCCCCCTATTTAAAAAAGGAGAAAAATCTGACCCAGGAAACTACAGACCAGTGTCACTTACCAGCATCACATGTAAAATCCTAGAACACATAATATGTAGCAACATCATAAACCACTTAGACAAACATAATGTCCTCACACCATACCAACATGGCTTTAGGAAATATAGATCATGTGAAACTCAACTAATATGTCTAATTGATGATTTTTCAAAAGGTTTAGATAATAGTGAACAAATAGATGCTTTCTTACTAGATTTTTCTAAGGCTTTTGACAAAGTTCACCACCATAATTTGCTTAAAAAATTAAAATGTTTCGGCAATAATGGTCCACTGCATCAGTGGATTAAAGACTTTCTGATAGGGAGAGAACAAACTGTAATAATAAATGGTTCTAAATCAACACCGATAACAGTAAACTCAGGTGTACCTCAAGGAACAGTCTTGGGTCCACTACTTTTAATTTACATAAATGATTTACCAAATTGCATTACTTCAGGAACAAAAGTCAGATTATTTGCAGATGATTGCATAATATATAGAACAATAAAAACAACACAAGACACAGATATTTTACAAAGAGAATTAGATGAATTACAGAAATGGGAATCAAATTGGAGCATGTCTTTCCACCCAGAAAAATGTCAGTTGTTAAGAGTAACAAAAGAAAAACTAAAACAAATTAATTCCACTTATCTTATTCATGGCAAACCAGTAACACAGACTAAAAACGCAAAATACCTAGGTGTTATTAATAAATGAAAAACTGTCATGGAATCCACATATTGATAAAACTACAAAAAAATCAAACAAAGCATTAGGATTTATTAAAAGAAATTTCTATAAATCAAATAAGAACATAAAACTAAAATGTTATTTAACCTTGGTTAGGCCAATAATAGAATATGCATCCTCTGTTTGGGACCCCTCAACTCAAGAAAAAAATAAAGAAACTAGAACAGACACAAAATAGAGCAGTGCGATTCATAACAAACGAATATTCATATTTGACTAGAGTAACACCTTTAGTAAAATCACTAAATTTAGAAAGCCTTCAGGACAGAAGGCTCAAAAGTAAAGTAGCAATAATACATAAAACACTGAACCATAATCTTCAAATACAAAAACAAAATTTAATAAAATACTCTGACAGACACAAAGATAAAGGCACATTCCTCGTCCCATATGCTAGGACAAATTTGTACAAATACTCCTTCTTCCCTAGTGCTATTAGAGCATGGAATGGGTGGTCTGAGCTAGCCAGGAAAACCAGTGACTTGGCAGAATTTGAGTCATTGGTTAATATGCATGACTAAATGCATGACGCGTAGGACGTAATCATCTTCTTTTTTGAAGTAACGTCTGTATTATATAAGATAAGATAAGATGTCTTCACATTGCACTCTGTCTTTCATTCTTCATCCTGGAACTCAACAGTGAAAGGACCATAACCCTGGTATTATTTTCTGGAAATAAAAAAAGTGATTAAGTCCCTTAATGTAATTAACACCAATTTTTATAATTGTTTTACAAAATACATTAAATTCTTACCATTACCTATCAATCAGTCTGTTGAACCATGGGGGCACCACACAAGATCTGTCAACAGCCCTTCTATATTCCTCTATGTACTTAGCCATGGATAAACCATTTCATGGCAGACCTGTCCATTCTTTGATGTCTTCCCATCTCTCTTTCTTCCTTCTTTGTACACAAATGAGGAAAAAAAGGACCATAATTCTTAGAAAAGAAATTTAAAATCATTAAATATAATTTAATTTAATTTCTAATTATTAATAAAATATCTTACCAGAATGCTAACCACTCTTTCTAAAACTATGACCAGTGCCTTATTTAAATCTTGAATTATATTTCTAGTCTAGGAGTTCCAATCAATTTTGTTGTATACAAAGGCCATGATACTGATTATAGGAATATGCCAGATGTCTGTTTCAGCATCTGAGTAAATAAATTAATGAAATTCCTATGACTCTAAGTTAGGGTACTGTCATCTTTCATATCTGTATTTAAAAAAAAAACAAAAAAAACTGGACATACATTCCTCATAATCAGTTCCCATCCTATTTGTCATTTAAATATTTTGGACATTCCTTTTATATTCCAGCCAAGATCTCGCAGCGGACAGTAGAAAATGGCAGTTTGAACTTCAGATCATTGTGTCAACCGTCTCGTGCAAACCACAAAACCAGGCAGTTTTATCAAGATCCACCTAAGAATGAAAAATACTATAAGGTACACTTTCACATTACATCTAGAAAAGGATAGCTATATTTAACTTGATCTAGTAGAAGATGTACAACTATCATACCCATATAATGTAGATTAACAAACTGATTCAAGATAAATACTATTAAGCCAATCCTAAACCCATACTACTTGTATACATAAAATTGGGTGGATCTAGAATTTTAGATCTAGATAGACTAGATTCTTATTAAAATTCTAGATCTTTTCTATTAAGTAATAAAAACCTTTAAAATGTATTTTAATATGAATGAAGCCGAACAGAAATGATTGGAAAATAGTCGATGCCAACGCAGAGGCTCTTGTTCTCGTATGAGCCATAGTTGTCTATTGACTGAAGGTGGTGGAGATAATTCAACAAGATGATTTACAATGTAATTCAAGAGATCTGTCTAGGTTAGTTCATTATTTTTCTTGAAGATTTCTATGATCAAGTCTAGATTTTCTAGATCTAGCATCATATACAATAATTTCTAGAGATCTAGTGCTAAGTCCTATACATATGGGATCTAGATCTAATCAAGATCTATCTAAAATCAGAATAAAAAATATGGAATGTCACACTAGATTTAGAATAGAATAGCAAAGTTTTACCAATATCTAGATTTTTAGTCCAGTAAATCAACTTATATAGATCAAGATATAAATTAAATTCACCTTTATCTATCCCTTAGTCTGTTGGACTGTTAAGGCACCACACAAGGTTTGTCGACCATTCTTTTCCTCACCCTCTTTTGAATGACTAATTCCTGAGAATAATAAACTGTTATTGTTAAAGAATATACAGGTAATCAGTGCTTTTTTGTAAAGAAATAGGTGCCGGAGATCAGTGATGGATTGCCTTTTAACATCTAATAAATAAATAATAAACTTTAAAATACAAAAGTAACTTTTTCGCTGCATTGAAAAAAGTGCCGGTACGCTGTACCAGTGCTTACTGTAATGCTGCTGACCTGAAAAATTGTAGTTAAACTAAATAATACAGTAATATTAAGCCCATACTAATTAGTCTTAGATATATAGATCTAGAAATTATATTGACATTGTGTAGATCTAGTCAATCTAGATTTCAAAGCAAAGAAAACAGAAGAACGGTAGACCATAAGGCAAAGACGATAGGATCGACATGGACCAAGCTGAAGAAATCCAGAATATTTATTGAAAATTTTTAGTTAGATCTAGACTAATAATCTAGAATACTAGGACTATAGTAATCTATACATTCTTTTCTAGACTCTACTAGACAAACTCTAATGATGATTCTAATATTAAATATAAACCTAAGTTTAGATCAAATCATTAAAAAGCCAACTAGATTAAACAACACATTAGATCTCTTCTTAACCAACAGACCTGGATTAGTAGTTGATTCTGATATTATCCCTGGTCTATCAGACCATGAGATCATAAAAATATACAGTCAGATAAAAGCAGTAGCCAATACAAAACCCAAAAGAAAAATCTTACTCTGGAATAAATGTAACCTAACACAACTACACCAAGCTGCATTAAACTTTCAACAAACATTCTTATTAGAAAAAGACATTAACCAACCAGTCGATGACCTCTGGAATTTCATTAAAAACCATCTTAAAAGATACACATCAAACAAAATAAATAAATGCTGGTTTAATAATAGACTAAAGAAGCTTTGTAAACAGAAGGAAAACCTATATAAAAAATTTTAAGAAACTAATGCAGAAAGAGTTTACAAAAAGTATATAAAAATTAAACACTTAACCCAAAAAGTAAGCAGACAGCTGCAGAGTGAATACATAAACAATGTAATATCTAAAGATAACAACAAAAACCTATGGTCATACATTAGGTCTAAGAAAATGGAAACAACAGGCGTAGCGCCATTAAAAGATGAACATAACATAATACATAATGATAATGAAACTAAAGCAAACATTCTAAACAAATACTATGCATCAGCATTCTCAGCCCCAGGAGACAAAGAGATATTACTGAATTTGAACCAAGTATACAACATAGAAGATATAGTAGTACAAGAAAATAGAATTCAAAAACTATTAGCCAACACCAAACCAAATAAAGCTTCTGGACCTGATGGTATTCCAGCTAGATTACTCAAAGAACTAAGTAATGAGCTAGCCCCAGTGTTCAAAATACTCTTTCAGGCTTCACTTAACCAGGGCAGAGTACCAAAGGACTGGAAAGAAGCTTATGTCACCCCCCTATTTAAAAAAGGAGAAAAATCTGACCCAGGAAACTACAGACCAGTGTCACTTACCAGCATCACATGTAAAATCCTAGAACACATAATGTGTAGCAACATCATAAACCACTTAGACAAACATAATGTCCTCACACCATACCAACATGGCTTTAGGAAATATAGATCATGTGAAACTCAACTAATATGTCTAATTGATGATTTTTCAAAAGGTTTAGATAATAGTGAACAAATAGATGCTTTCTTACTAGATTTTTCTAAGGCTTTTGACAAAGTTCACCACCATAATTTGCTTAAAAAATTAAAATGTTTCGGCAATAATGGTCCACTGCATCAGTGGATTAAAGACTTTCTGATAGGGAGAGAACAAACTGTAATAATAAATGGTTCTAAATCAACACCGATAACAGTAAACTCAGGTGTACCTCAAGGAACAGTCTTGGGTCCACTACTTTTAATTTACATAAATGATTTACCAAATTGCATTACTTCAGGAACAAAAGTCAGATTATTTGCAGACGATTGCATAATATATAGAACAATAAAAACAACACAAGACACAGATATTTTACAAAGAGAATTAGATGAATTACAGAAATGGGAATCAAATTGGAGCATGTCTTTCCACCCAGAAAAATGTCAGTTGTTAAGAGTAACAAAAGAAAAACTAAAACAAATTAATTCCACTTATCTTATTCATGGCAAACCAGTAACACAGACTAAAAACGCAAAATACCTAGGTGTTATTAATAAATGAAAAACTGTCATGGAATCCACATATTGATAAAACTACAAAAAAATCAAACAAAGCATTAGGATTTATTAAAAGAAATTTCTATAAATCAAATAAGAACATAAAACTAAAATGTTATTTAACCTTGGTTAGGCCAATAATAGAATATGCATCCTCTGTTTGGGACCCCTCAACTCAAGAAAAAAAATAAAGAAACTAGAACAGACACAAAATAGAGCAGTGCGATTCATAACAAACGAATATTCATATTTGACTAGAGTAACACCTTTAGTAAAATCACTAAATTTAGAAAGCCTTCAGGACAGAAGGCTCAAAAGTAAAGTAGCAATAATACATAAAACACTGAACCATAATCTTCAAATACAAAAACAAAATTTAATAAAATACTCTGACAGACACAAAGATAAAGGCACATTCCTCGTCCCATATGCTAGGACAAATTTGTACAAATACTCCTTCTTCCCTAGTGCTATTAGAGCATGGAATGGGTGGTCTGAGCTAGCCAGGAAAACCAGTGACTTGGCAGAATTTGAGTCATTGGTTAATATGCATGACTAAATGCATGACGCGTAGGACGTAATCATCTTCTTTTTTGAAGTAACGTCTGTATTATATAAGATAAGATAAGATGTCTTCACATTGCTCTCTGTCTTTTATTCTTCATCCTGGAACTCAACAGTGAAAGGACCATAACCCTGGTATTATTTTCTGGAAATAAAAAAAGTGATTAAGTCCCTTAATGTAATTAACACCAATTTTTATAATTGTTTTACAAAATACATTAAATTCTTACCATTACCTATCAATCAGTCTGTTGAACCATGGGGGCACCACACAAGATCTGTCAACAGCCCTTCTATATTCCTCTATGTACTTAGCCATGGATAAACCATTTCATGGCAGACCTGTCCATTCTTTGATGTCTTCCCATCTCTCTTTCTTCCTTCTTTGTACACAAATGAGGAAAAAAAGGACCATAATTCTTAGAAAAGAAATTTAAAATCATTAAATATAATTTAATTTAATTTCTAATTATTAATAAAATATCTTACCAGAATGCTAGCCACTCTTTCTAAAACTATGACCATTGCCTTATTTAAATCTTGAATTATATTTCTAGTCTAGGAGTTCCAATCAATTTTGTTGTATACAAAGGCCATGATACAGATATAGGAATATGCCAGATGTCTGTTTCAGCATCTGAGTAAATAAATTAATGAAATTCCTATGACTCTAAGTTAGGGTACTGTCATCTTTCATATCTGTATTTAAAAAAAAAACAAAAAAAACTGGACATACATTCCTCATAATCAGTTCCCATCCTATTTGTCATTTAAATATTTTGGACATTCCTTTTATATTCCAGCCAAGATCTCGCAGCGGACAGTAGAAAATGGCAGTTTGAACTTCAGATCATTGTGTCAACCGTCTCGTGCAAACCACAAAACCAGGCAGTTTTATCAAGATCCACCTAAGAATGAAAAATACTATAAGGTACACTTTCACATTACATCTAGAAAAGGATAGCTATATTTAACTTGATCTAGTAGAAGATGTACAACTATCATACCCATATAATGTAGATTAACAAACTGATTCAAGATAAATACTATTAAGCCAATCCTAAACCCATACTACTTGTATACATAAAATTGGGTGGATCTAGAATTTTAGATCTAGATAGACTAGATTCTTATTAAAATTCTAGATCTTTTCTATTAAGTAATAAAAACCTTTAAAATGTATTTTAATATGAATGAAGCCGAACAGAAATGATTGGAAAATAGTCGATGCCAACGCAGAGGCTCTTGTTCTCGTATGAGCCATAGTTGTCTATTGACTGAAGGTGGTGGAGATAATTCAACAAGATGATTTACAATGTAATTCAAGAGATCTGTCTAGGTTAGTTCATTATTTTTCTTGAAGATTTCTATGATCAAGTCTAGATTTTCTAGATCTAGCATCATATACAATAATTTCTAGAGATCTAGTGCTAAGTCCTATACATATGGGATCTAGATCTAATCAAGATCTATCTAAAATCAGAATAAAAAATATGGAATGTCACACTAGATTTAGAATAGAATAGCAAAGTTTTACCAATATCTAGATTTTTAGTCCAGTAAATCAACTTATATAGATCAAGATATAAATTAAATTCACCTTTATCTATCCCTTAGTCTGTTGGACTGTTAAGGCACCACACAAGGTTTGTCGACCATTCTTTTCCTCACCCTCTTTTGAATGACTAATTCCTGAGAATAATAAACTGTTATTGTTAAAGAATATACAGGTAATCAGTGCTTTTTTGTAAAGAAATAGGTGCCGGAGATCAGTGATGGATTGCCTTTTAACATCTAATAAATAAATAATAAACTTTAAAATACAAAAGTAACTTTTTCGCTGCATTGAAAAAAGTGCCGGTACGCTGTACCAGTGCTTACTGTAATGCTGCTGACCTGAAAAATTGTAGTTAAACTAAATAATACAGTAATATTAAGCCCATACTAATTAGTCTTAGATATATAGATCTAGAAATTATATTGACATTGTGTAGATCTAGTCAATCTAGATTTCAAAGCAAAGAAAACAGAAGAACGGTAGACCATAAGGCAAAGACGATAGGATCGACATGGACCAAGCTGAAGAAATCCAGAATATTTATTGAAAATTTTTAGTTAGATCTAGACTAATAATCTAGAATACTAGGACTATAGTAATCTATACATTCTTTTCTAGACTCTACTAGACAAACTCTAATGATGATTCTAATATTAAATATAAACCTAAGTTTAGATCAAATCATTAAAAAGCCAACTAGATTAAACAACACATTAGATCTCTTCTTAACCAACAGACCTGGATTAGTAGTTGATTCTGATATTATCCCTGGTCTATCAGACCATGAGATCATAAAAATATACAGTCAGATAAAAGCAGTAGCCAATACAAAACCCAAAAGAAAAATCTTACTCTGGAATAAATGTAACCTAACACAACTACACCAAGCTGCATTAAACTTTCAACAAACATTCTTATTAGAAAAAGACATTAACCAACCAGTCGATGACCTCTGGAATTTCATTAAAAACCATCTTAAAAGATACACATCAAACAAAATAAATAAATGCTGGTTTAATAATAGACTAAAGAAGCTTTGTAAACAGAAGGAAAACCTATATAAAAAATTTTAAGAAACTAATGCAGAAAGAGTTTACAAAAAGTATATAAAAATTAAACACTTAACCCAAAAAGTAAGCAGACAGCTGCAGAGTGAATACATAAACAATGTAATATCTAAAGATAACAACAAAAACCTATGGTCATACATTAGGTCTAAGAAAATGGAAACAACAGGCGTAGCGCCATTAAAAGATGAACATAACATAATACATAATGATAATGAAACTAAAGCAAACATTCTAAACAAATACTATGCATCAGCATTCTCAGCCCCAGGAGACAAAGAGATATTACTGAATTTGAACCAACAAGTATACAACATAGAAGATATAGTAGTACAAGAAAATAGAATTCAAAAACTATTAGCCAACACCAAACCAAATAAAGCTTCTGGACCTGATGGTATTCCAGCTAGATTACTCAAAGAACTAAGTAATGAGCTAGCCCCAGTGTTCAAAATACTCTTTCAGGCTTCACTTAACCAGGGCAGAGTACCAAAGGACTGGAAAGAAGCTTATGTCACCCCCCTATTTAAAAAAGGAGAAAAATCTGACCCAGGAAACTACAGACCAGTGTCACTTACCAGCATCACATGTAAAATCCTAGAACACATAATGTGTAGCAACATCATAAACCACTTAGACAAACATAATGTCCTCACACCATACCAACATGGCTTTAGGAAATATAGATCATGTGAAACTCAACTAATATGTCTAATTGATGATTTTTCAAAAGGTTTAGATAATAGTGAACAAATAGATGCTTTCTTACTAGATTTTTCTAAGGCTTTTGACAAAGTTCACCACCATAATTTGCTTAAAAAATTAAAATGTTTCGGCAATAATGGTCCACTGCATCAGTGGATTAAAGACTTTCTGATAGGGAGAGAACAAACTGTAATAATAAATGGTTCTAAATCAACACCGATAACAGTAAACTCAGGTGTACCTCAAGGAACAGTCTTGGGTCCACTACTTTTAATTTACATAAATGATTTACCAAATTGCATTACTTCAGGAACAAAAGTCAGATTATTTGCAGACGATTGCATAATATATAGAACAATAAAAACAACACAAGACACAGATATTTTACAAAGAGAATTAGATGAATTACAGAAATGGGAATCAAATTGGAGCATGTCTTTCCACCCAGAAAAATGTCAGTTGTTAAGAGTAACAAAAGAAAAACTAAAACAAATTAATTCCACTTATCTTATTCATGGCAAACCAGTAACACAGACTAAAAACGCAAAATACCTAGGTGTTATTAATAAATGAAAAACTGTCATGGAATCCACATATTGATAAAACTACAAAAAAATCAAACAAAGCATTAGGATTTATTAAAAGAAATTTCTATAAATCAAATAAGAACATAAAACTAAAATGTTATTTAACCTTGGTTAGGCCAATAATAGAATATGCATCCTCTGTTTGGGACCCCTCAACTCAAGAAAAAAATAAAGAAACTAGAACAGACACAAAATAGAGCAGTGCGATTCATAACAAACGAATATTCACATTTGACTAGAGTAACACCTTTAGTAAAATCACTAAATTTAGAAAGCCTTCAGGACAGAAGGCTCAAAAGTAAAGTAGCAATAATACATAAAACACTGAACCATAATCTTCAAATACAAAAACAAAATTTAATAAAATACTCTGACAGACACAAAGATAAAGGCACATTCCTCGTCCCATATGCTAGGACAAATTTGTACAAATACTCCTTCTTCCCTAGTGCTATTAGAGCATGGAATGGGTGGTCTGAGCTAGCCAGGAAAACCAGTGACTTGGCAGAATTTGAGTCATTGGTTAATATGCATGACTAAATGCATGACGCGTAGGACGTAATCATCTTCTTTTTTGAAGTAACGTCTGTATTATATAAGATAAGATAAGATGTCTTCACATTGCTCTCTGTCTTTCATTCTTCATCCTGGAACTCAACAGTGAAAGGACCATAACCCTGGTATTATTTTCTGGAAATAAAAAAAGTGATTAAGTCCCTTAATGTAATTAACACCAATTTTTATAATTGTTTTACAAAATACATTAAATTCTTACCATTACCTATCAATCAGTCTGTTGAACCATGGGGGCACCACACAAGATCTGTCAACAGCCCTTCTATATTCCTCTCTGTACTTAGCCATGGATAAACCATTTCATGGCAGACCTGTCCATTCTTTGATGTCTTCCCATCTCTCTTTCTTCCTTCTTTGTACACAAATGAGGAAAAAAAGGACCATAATTCTTAGAAAAGAAATTTAAAATCATTAAATATAATTTAATTTAATTTCTAATTATTAATAAAATATCTTACCAGAATGCTAACCACTCTTTCTAAAACTATGACCAGTGCCTTATTTAAATCTTGAATTATATTTCTAGTCTAGGAGTTCCAATCAATTTTGTTGTATACAAAGGCCATGATACTGATTATAGGAATATGCCAGATGTCTGTTTCAGCATCTGAGTAAATAAATTAATGAAATTCCTATGACTCTAAGTTAGGGACTGTCATCTTTCATATCTGTATTTAAAAAAAAAACAAAAAAAACTGGACATACATTCCTCATAATCAGTTCCCATCCTATTTGTCATTTAAATATTTTGGACATTCCTTTTATATTCCAGCCAAGATCTCGCAGCGGACAGTAGAAAATGGCAGTTTGAACTTCAGATCATTGTGTCAACCGTCTCGTGCAAACCACTAAACCAGGCAGTTTTATCAAGATCCACCTAAGAATGAAAAATACTATAAGGTACACTTTCACATTACATCTAGAAAAGGATAGCTATATTTAACTTGATCTAGTAGAAGATGTACAACTATCATACCCATATAATGTAGATTAACAAACTGATTCAAGATAAATACTATTAAGCCAATCCTACACCCATACTACTTGTATACATAAAATTGGGTGGATCTAGAATTTTAGATCTAGATAGACTAGATTCTTATTAAAATTCTAGATCTTTTCTATTAAGTAATAAAAACCTTTAAAATGTATTTTAATATGGATGAAGCTGAACAGAAATGATTGGAAAATAGTCGATGCCAACGCAGAGGCTCTTGTTCTCGTATGAGCCATAGTTGTCTATTGACTGAAGGTGGTGGAGATAATTCAACAAGATGATTTACAATGTAATTCAAGAGATCTGTCTAGGTTAGTTCATTATTTTTCTTGAAGATTTCTATGATCAAGTCTAGATTTTCTAGATCTAGCATCATATACAATAATTTCTAGAGATCTAGTGCTAAGTCCTATACATATGGGATCTAGATCTAATCAAGATCTATCTAAAATCAGAATAAAAAATATGGAATGTCACACTAGATTTAGAATAGAATAGCAAAGTTTTACCAATATCTAGATTTTTAGTCCAGTAAATCAACTTATATAGATCAAGATATAAATTAAATTCACCTTTATCTATCCCTTAGTCTGTTGGACTGTTAAGGCACCACACAAGGTTTGTCGACCATTCTTTTCCTCACCGTCTTTTGAATGACTAATTCCTGAGAATAATAAACTGTTATTGTTAAAGAATATACAGGTAATCAGTGCTTTTTTGTAAAGAAAAAGGTGCCGGAGATCAGTGATGGATTGCCTTTTAACATCTAATAAATAAATAATAAACTTTAAAATACAAAAGTAACTTTTTCGCTGCATTGAAAAAAGTGCTGGTACGCTGTACCAGTGCTTACTGTAATGCTGCTGACCTGAAAAATTGTAGTTAAACTAAATAATACAGTAATATTAAGCCCATACTAATTAGTCTTAGATATATAGATCTAGAAATTATATTGACATTGTGTAGATCTAGTCAATCTAGATTTCAAAGCAAAGAAAACAGAAGAACGGTAGACAAAATACATTAAATTCTTACCATTACCTATCAATCAGTCTGTTGAACCATGGGGGCACCACACAAGATCTGTCAACAGCCCTTCTATATTCCTCTATGTACTTAGCCATGGATAAACCATTTCATGGCAGACCTGCACATTCTTTGATGTCTTCCCATCTCTCTTTCTTCCTTCTTTGTACACAAATGTGGAAAAAATGGACCATAAGTCTTAAAAAGGAAATTTAAAATCATTAAATAAAATTTAATTTAATTTCTAATTATTAATAAAATATCTTACCAGATTGCTAGCCACTCTTTCTAAAACTATGACCAGTGCCTTATTTAAATCTTGAATTATATTTCTAGTCTAGGAGTTCCAATCAATTTTGTTGTATACAAAGGCCATGATACTGATTATAGGAATATGCCAGATGTCTGTTTCAGCATCTGAGTAAATAAATTAATGAAACTACTATGACTCTAAGTTAGGGTACTGTCATCTTTCATATCTGTATTTAAAAAAAAAACAACTGGACATACATTCCTCATAATCAGTTCCCATCCTGTTTGTCATTTAAATATTTTGGACATTCCTTTTATATTCCAGCCAAGATCTCGCAGCGGACAGTAGAAAATGGCAGTTTGAACTTCAGATCATTGTGTCAACCGTCTCGTGCAAACCACTAAACCAGGCAGTTTTATCAAGATCCACCTAAGAATGAAAAATACTATAAGGTACACTTTCACATTACATCTAGAAAAGGATAGCTATATTTAACTTGATCTAGTAGAAGATGTACAACTATCATACCCATATAATGTAGATTAACAAACTGATTCAAGATAAATACTATTAAGCCAATCCTAAACCCATACTACTTGTATACATAAAATTGGGTGGATCTAGAATTTTAGATCTAGATAGACTAGATTCTTATTAAAATTCTAGATCTTTTCTATTAAGTAATAAAAACCTTTAAAATGTATTTTAATATGAATGAAGCTGAACAGAAATGATTGGAAAATAGTCGATGCCAACGCAGAGGCTCTTGTTCTCGTATGAGCCATAGTTGTCTATTGACTGAAGGTGGTGGAGATAATTCAACAAGATGATTTACAATGTAATTCAAGAGATCTGTCTAGGTTAGTTCATTATTTTTCTTGAAGATTTCTATGATCAAGTCTAGATTTTCTAGATCTAGCATCATATACAATAATTTCTAGAGATCTAGTGCTAAGTCCTATACATATGGGATCTAGATCTAATCAAGATCTATCTAAAATCAGAATAAAAAATATGGAATGTCACACTAGATTTAGAATAGAATAGCAAAGTTTTACCAATATCTAGATTTTTAGTCCAGTAAATCAACTTATATAGATCAAGATATAAATTAAATTCACCTTTATCTATCCCTTAGTCTGTTGGACTGTTAAGGCACCACACAAGGTTTGTCGACCATTCTTTTCCTCACCGTCTTTTGAATGACTAATTCCTGAGAATAATAAACTGTTATTGTTAAAGAATATACAGGTAATCAGTGCTTTTTTGTAAAGAAATAGGTGCCAGAGATCAGTGATGGATTGCCTTTTAACATCTAATAAATAAATAATAAACTTTAAAATACAAAAGTAACTTTTTCGCTGCATTGAAAAAAGTGCCGGTACGCTGTACCAGTGCTTACTGTAATGCTGCTGACCTGAAAAATTGTAGTTAAACTAAATAATACAGTAATATTAAGCCCATACTAATTAGTCTTAGATATATAGATCTAGAAATTATATTGACATTGTGTAGATCTAGTCAATCTAGATTTCAAAGCAAAGAAAACAGAAGAACGGTAGACCATAAGGCAAAGACGATAGGATCGACATGGACCAAGCTGAAGAAATCCAGAATATTTATTGAAAATTTTTAGTTAGATCTAGACTAATAATCTAGAATACTAGGACTATAGTAATCTATACATTCTTTTCTAGACTTTACTAGACAAACTCTAATGATGATTCTAATATTAAATATAAACCTAAGTTTAGATCAAATCATTAAAAAGCCAACTAGATTAAACAACACATTAGATCTCTTCTTAACCAACAGACCTGGATTAGTAGTTGATTATGATATTATCCCTGGTCTATCAGACCATGAGATCATAAAAATATACAGTCAGATAAAAGCAGTAGCCAATACAAAACCCAAAAGAAAAATCTTACTCTGGAATAAATGTAACCTAACACAACTACACCAAGCTGCATTAAACTTTCAACAAACATTCTTATTAGAAAAAGACATTAACCAACCAGTCGATGACCTCTGGAATTTCATTAAAAACCATCTTAAAAGATACACATCAAACAAAATAAATAAATGCTGGTTTAATAATAGACTAAAGAAGCTTTGTAAACAGAAGGAAAACCTATATAAAAAATTTTAAGAAACTAATGCAGAAAGAGTTTACAAAAAGTATATAAAAATTAAACACTTAACCCAAAAAGTAAGCAGACAGCTGCAGAGTGAATACATAAACAATGTAATATCTAAAGATAACAACAAAAACCTATGGTCATACATTAGGTCTAAGAAAATGGAAACAACAGGCGTAGCGCCATTAAAAGATGAACATAACATAATACATAATGATAATGAAACTAAAGCAAACATTCTAAACAAATACTATGCATCAGCATTCTCAGCCCCAGGAGACAAAGAGATATTACTGAATTTGAACCAACAAGTATACAACATAGAAGATATAGTAGTACAAGAAAATAGAATTCAAAAACTATTAGCCAACACCAAACCAAATAAAGCTTCTGGACCTGATGGTATTCCAGCTAGATTACTCAAAGAACTAAGTAATGAGCTAGCCCCAGTGTTCAAAATACTCTTTCAGGCTTCACTTAACCAGGGCAGAGTACCAAAGGACTGGAAAGAAGCTTATGTCACCCCCCTATTTAAAAAAGGAGAAAAATCTGACCCAGGAAACTACAGACCAGTGTCACTTACCAGCATCACATGTAAAATCCTAGAACACATAATGTGTAGCAACATCATAAACCACTTAGACAAACATAATGTCCTCACACCATACCAACATGGCTTTAGGAAATATAGATCATGTGAAACTCAACTAATATGTCTAATTGATGATTTTTCAAAAGGTTTAGATAATAGTGAACAAATAGATGCTTTCTTACTAGATTTTTCTAAGGCTTTTGACAAAGTTCACCACCATAATTTGCTTAAAAAATTAAAATGTTTCGGCAATAATGGTCCACTGCATCAGTGGATTAAAGACTTTCTGATAGGGAGAGAACAAACTGTAATAATAAATGGTTCTAAATCAACACCGATAACAGTAAACTCAGGTGTACCTCAAGGAACAGTCTTGGGTCCACTACTTTTAATTTACATAAATGATTTACCAAATTGCATTACTTCAGGAACAAAAGTCAGATTATTTGCAGACGATTGCATAATATATAGAACAATAAAAACAACACAAGACACAGATATTTTACAAAGAGAATTAGATGAATTACAGAAATGGGAATCAAATTGGAGCATGTCTTTCCACCCAGAAAAATGTCAGTTGTTAAGAGTAACAAAAGAAAAACTAAAACAAATTAATTCCACTTATCTTATTCATGGCAAACCAGTAACACAGACTAAAAACGCAAAATACCTAGGTGTTATTAATAAATGAAAAACTGTCATGGAATCCACATATTGATAAAACTACAAAAAAATCAAACAAAGCATTAGGATTTATTAAAAGAAATTTCTATAAATCAAATAAGAACATAAAACTAAAATGTTATTTAACCTTGGTTAGGCCAATAATAGAATATGCATCCTCTGTTTGGGACCCCTCAACTCAAGAAAAAAATAAAGAAACTAGAACAGACACAAAATAGAGCAGTGCGATTCATAACAAACGAATATTCACATTTGACTAGAGTAACACCTTTAGTAAAATCACTAAATTTAGAAAGCCTTCAGGACAGAAGGCTCAAAAGTAAAGTAGCAATAATACATAAAACACTGAACCATAATCTTCAAATACAAAAACAAAATTTAATAAAATACTCTGACAGACACAAAGATAAAGGCACATTCCTCGTCCCATATGCTAGGACAAATTTGTACAAATACTCCTTCTTCCCTAGTGCTATTAGAGCATGGAATGGGTGGTCTGAGCTAGCCAGGAAAACCAGTGACTTGGCAGAATTTGAGTCATTGGTTAATATGCATGACTAAATGCATGACGCGTAGGACGTAATCATCTTCTTTTTTGAGGTAACGTCTGTATTATATAAGATAAGATAAGATGTCTTCACATTGCTCTCTGTCTTTCATTCTTCATCCTGGAACTCAACAGTGAAAGGACCATAACCCTGGTATTATTTTCTGGAAATAAAAAAAGTGATTAAGTCCCTTAATGTAATTAACACCAATTTTTATAATTGTTTTACAAAATACATTAAATTCTTACCATTACCTATCAATCAGTCTGTTGAACCATGGGGGCACCACACAAGATCTGTCAACAGCCCTTCTATATTCCTCTATGTACTTAGCCATGGATAAACCATTTCATGGCAGACCTGCACATTCTTTGATGTTTTCCCATCTCTCTTTCTTCCTTCTTTGTACACAAATGTGGAAAAAATGGACCATAAGTCTTAAAAAGGAAATTTAAAATCATTAAATAAAATTTAATTTAATTTCTAATTATTAATAAAATATCTTACCAGAATGCTAGCCACTCTTTCTAAAACTATGACCAGTGCCTTATTTAAATCTTGAATTATATTTCTAGTCTAGGAGTTCCAATCAATTTTGTTGTATACAAAGGCCATGATACTGATTATAGGAATATGCCAGATGTCTGTTTCAGCATCTGAGTAAATAAATTAATGAAATTCCTATGACTCTAAGTTAGGGTACTGTCATCTTTCATATCTGTATTTAAAAAAAAACAAAAAAAACTGGACATACATTCCTCATAATCAGTTCCCATCCTATTTGTCATTTAAATATTTTGGACATTCCTTTTATATTCCAGCCAAGATCTCGCAGCGGACAGTAGAAAATGGCAGTTTGAACTTCAGATCATTGTGTCAACCGTCTCGTGCAAACCACTAAACCAGGCAGTTTTATCAAGATCCACCTAAGAATGAAAAATACTATAAGGTACACTTTCACATTACATCTAGAAAAGGATAGCTATATTTAACTTGATCTAGTAGAAGATGTACAACTATCATACCCATATAATGTAGATTAACAAACTGATTCAAGATAAATACTATTAAGCCAATCCTACACCCATACTACTTGTATACATAAAATTGGGTGGATCTAGAATTTTAGATCTAGATAGACTAGATTCTTATTAAAATTCTAGATCTTTTCTATTAAGTAATAAAAACCTTTAAAATGTATTTTAATATGGATGAAGCTGAACAGAAATGATTGGAAAATAGTCGATGCCAACGCAGAGGCTCTTGTTCTCGTATGAGCCATAGTTGTCTATTGACTGAAGGTGGTGGAGATAATTCAACAAGATGATTTACAATGTAATTCAAGAGATCTGTCTAGGTTAGTTCATTATTTTTCTTGAAGATTTCTATGATCAAGTCTAGATTTTCTAGATCTAGCATCATATACAATAATTTCTAGAGATCTAGTGCTAAGTCCTATACATATGGGATCTAGATCTAATCAAGATCTATCTAAAATCAGAATAAAAAATATGGAATGTCACACTAGATTTAGAATAGAATAGCAAAGTTTTACCAATATCTAGATTTTTAGTCCAGTAAATCAACTTATATAGATCAAGATATAAATTAAATTCACCTTTATCTATCCCTTAGTCTGTTGGACTGTTAAGGCACCACACAAGGTTTGTCGACCATTCTTTTCCTCACCGTCTTTTGAATGACTAATTCCTGAGAATAATAAACTGTTATTGTTAAAGAATATACAGGTAATCAGTGCTTTTTTGTAAAGAAATAGGTGCCAGAGATCAGTGATGGATTGCCTTTTAACATCTAATAAATAAATAATAAACTTTAAAATACAAAAGTAACTTTTTCGCTGCATTGAAAAAAGTGCCGGTACGCTGTACCAGTGCTTACTGTAATGCTGCTGACCTGAAAAATTGTAGTTAAACTAAATAATACAGTAATATTAAGCCCATACTAATTAGTCTTAGATATATAGATCTAGAAATTATATTGACATTGTGTAGATCTAGTCAATCTAGATTTCAAAGCAAAGAAAACAGAAGAACGGTAGACCATAAGGCAAAGACGATAGGATCGACATGGACCAAGCTGAAGAAATCCAGAATATTTATTGAAAATTTTTAGTTAGATCTAGACTAATAATCTAGAATACTAGGACTATAGTAATCTATACATTCTTTTCTAGACTTTACTAGACAAACTCTAATGATGATTCTAATATTAAATATAAACCTAAGTTTAGATCAAATCATTAAAAAGCCAACTAGATTAAACAACACATTAGATCTCTTCTTAACCAACAGACCTGGATTAGTAGTTGATTATGATATTATCCCTGGTCTATCAGACCATGAGATCATAAAAATATACAGTCAGATAAAAGCAGTAGCCAATACAAAACCCAAAAGAAAAATCTTACTCTGGAATAAATGTAACCTAACACAACTACACCAAGCTGCATTAAACTTTCAACAAACATTCTTATTAGAAAAAGACATTAACCAACCAGTCGATGACCTCTGGAATTTCATTAAAAACCATCTTAAAAGATACACATCAAACAAAATAAATAAATGCTGGTTTAATAATAGACTAAAGAAGCTTTGTAAACAGAAGGAAAACCTATATAAAAAATTTTAAGAAACTAATGCAGAAAGAGTTTACAAAAAGTATATAAAAATTAAACACTTAACCCAAAAAGTAAGCAGACAGCTGCAGAGTGAATACATAAACAATGTAATATCTAAAGATAACAACAAAAACCTATGGTCATACATTAGGTCTAAGAAAATGGAAACAACAGGCGTAGCGCCATTAAAAGATGAACATAACATAATACATAATGATAATGAAACTAAAGCAAACATTCTAAACAAATACTATGCATCAGCATTCTCAGCCCCAGGAGACAAAGAGATATTACTGAATTTGAACCAACAAGTATACAACATAGAAGATATAGTAGTACAAGAAAATAGAATTCAAAAACTATTAGCCAACACCAAACCAAATAAAGCTTCTGGACCTGATGGTATTCCAGCTAGATTACTCAAAGAACTAAGTAATGAGCTAGCCCCAGTGTTCAAAATACTCTTTCAGGCTTCACTTAACCAGGGCAGAGTACCAAAGGACTGGAAAGAAGCTTATGTCACCCCCCTATTTAAAAAAGGAGAAAAATCTGACCCAGGAAACTACAGACCAGTGTCACTTACCAGCATCACATGTAAAATCCTAGAACACATAATGTGTAGCAACATCATAAACCACTTAGACAAACATAATGTCCTCACACCATACCAACATGGCTTTAGGAAATATAGATCATGTGAAACTCAACTAATATGTCTAATTGATGATTTTTCAAAAGGTTTAGATAATAGTGAACAAATAGATGCTTTCTTACTAGATTTTTCTAAGGCTTTTGACAAAGTTCACCACCATAATTTGCTTAAAAAATTAAAATGTTTCGGCAATAATGGTCCACTGCATCAGTGGATTAAAGACTTTCTGATAGGGAGAGAACAAACTGTAATAATAAATGGTTCTAAATCAACACCGATAACAGTAAACTCAGGTGTACCTCAAGGAACAGTCTTGGGTCCACTACTTTTAATTTACATAAATGATTTACCAAATTGCATTACTTCAGGAACAAAAGTCAGATTATTTGCAGACGATTGCATAATATATAGAACAATAAAAACAACACAAGACACAGATATTTTACAAAGAGAATTAGATGAATTACAGAAATGGGAATCAAATTGGAGCATGTCTTTCCACCCAGAAAAATGTCAGTTGTTAAGAGTAACAAAAGAAAAACTAAAACAAATTAATTCCACTTATCTTATTCATGGCAAACCAGTAACACAGACTAAAAACGCAAAATACCTAGGTGTTATTAATAAATGAAAAACTGTCATGGAATCCACATATTGATAAAACTACAAAAAAATCAAACAAAGCATTAGGATTTATTAAAAGAAATTTCTATAAATCAAATAAGAACATAAAACTAAAATGTTATTTAACCTTGGTTAGGCCAATAATAGAATATGCATCCTCTGTTTGGGACCCCTCAACTCAAGAAAAAAATAAAGAAACTAGAACAGACACAAAATAGAGCAGTGCGATTCATAACAAACGAATATTCACATTTGACTAGAGTAACACCTTTAGTAAAATCACTAAATTTAGAAAGCCTTCAGGACAGAAGGCTCAAAAGTAAAGTAGCAATAATACATAAAACACTGAACCATAATCTTCAAATACAAAAACAAAATTTAATAAAATACTCTGACAGACACAAAGATAAAGGCACATTCCTCGTCCCATATGCTAGGACAAATTTGTACAAATACTCCTTCTTCCCTAGTGCTATTAGAGCATGGAATGGGTGGTCTGAGCTAGCCAGGAAAACCAGTGACTTGGCAGAATTTGAGTCATTGGTTAATATGCATGACTAAATGCATGACGCGTAGGACGTAATCATCTTCTTTTTTGAAGTAACGTCTGTATTATATAAGATAAGATAAGATGTCTTCACATTGCTCTCTGTCTTTCATTCTTCATCCTGGAACTCAACAGTGAAAGGACCATAACCCTGGTATTATTTTCTGGAAATAAAAAAAGTGATTAAGTCCCTTAATGTAATTAACACCAATTTTTATAATTGTTTTACAAAATACATTAAATTCTTACCATTACCTATCAATCAGTCTGTTGAACCATGGGGGCACCACACAAGATCTGTCAACAGCCCTTCTATATTCCTCTATGTACTTAGCCATGGATAAACCATTTCATGGCAGACCTGCACATTCTTTGATGTCTTCCCATCTCTCTTTCTTCCTTCTTTGTACACAAATGTGGAAAAAATGGACCATAAGTCTTAAAAAGGAAATTTAAAATCATTAAATAAAATTTAATTTAATTTCTAATTATTAATAAAATATCTTACCAGAATGCTAGCCACTCTTTCTAAAACTATGACCAGTGCCTTATTTAAATCTTGAATTATATTTCTAGTCTAGGAGTTCCAATCAATTTTGTTGTATACAAAGGCCATGATACTGATTATAGGAATATGCCAGATGTCTGTTTCAGCATCTGAGTAAATAAATTAATGAAACTACTATGACTCTAAGTTAGGGTACTGTCATCTTTCATATCTGTATTTAAAAAAAAAAAAACTGGACATACATTCCTCATAATCAGTTCCCATCCTGTTTGTCATTTAAATATTTTGGACATTCCTTTTATATTCCAGCCAAGATCTCGCAGCGGACAGTAGAAAATGGCAGTTTGAACTTCAGATCATTGTGTCAACCGTCTCGTGCAAACCACTAAACCAGGCAGTTTTATCAAGATCCACCTAAGAATGAAAAATACTATAAGGTACACTTTCACATTACATCTAGAAAAGGATAGCTATATTTAACTTGATCTAGTAGAAGATGTACAACTATCATACCCATATAATGTAGATTAACAAACTGATTCAAGATAAATACTATTAAGCCAATCCTAAACCCATACTACTTGTATACATAAAATTGGGTGGATCTAGAATTTTAGATCTAGATAGACTAGATTCTTATTAAAATTCTAGATCTTTTCTATTAAGTAATAAAAACCTTTAAAATTTATTTTAATATGAATGAAGCTGAACAGAAATGATTGGAAAATAGTCGATGCCAACGCAGAGGCTCTTGTTCTCGTATGAGCCATAGTTGTCTATTGACTGAAGGTGGTGGAGATAATTCAACAAGATGATTTACAATGTAATTCAAGAGATCTGTCTAGGTTAGTTCATTATTTTTCTTGAAGATTTCTATGATCAAGTCTAGATTTTCTAGATCTAGCATCATATACAATAATTTCTAGAGATCTAGTGCTAAGTCCTATACATATGGGATCTAGATCTAATCAAGATCTATCTAAAATCAGAATAAAAAATATGGAATGTCACACTAGATTTAGAATAGAATAGCAAAGTTTTACCAATATCTAGATTTTTAGTCCAGTAAATCAACTTATATAGATCAAGATATAAATTAAATTCACCTTTATCTATCCCTTAGTCTGTTGGACTGTTAAGGCACCACACAAGGTTTGTCGACCATTCTTTTCCTCACCGTCTTTTGAATGACTAATTCCTGAGAATAATAAACTGTTATTGTTAAAGAATATACAGGTAATCAGTGCTTTTTTGTAAAGAAATAGGTGCCGGAGATCAGTGATGGATTGCCTTTTAACATCTAATAAATAAATAATAAACTTTAAAATACAAAAGTAACTTTTTCGCTGCATTGAAAAAAGTGCCGGTACGCTGTACCAGTGCTTACTGTAATGCTGCTGACCTGAAAAATTGTAGTTAAACTAAATAATACAGTAATATTAAGCCCATACTAATTAGTCTTAGATATATAGATCTAGAAATTATATTGACATTGTGTAGATCTAGTCAATCTAGATTTCAAAGCAAAGAAAACAGAAGAACGGTAGACCATAAGGCAAAGACGATAGGATCGACATGGACCAAGCTGAAGAAATCCAGAATATTTATTGAAAATTTTTAGTTAGATCTAGACTAATAATCTAGAATACTAGGACTATAGTAATCTATACATTCTTTTCTAGACTCTACTAGACAAACTCTAATGATGATTCTAATATTAAATATAAACCTAAGTTTAGATCAAATCATTAAAAAGCCAACTAGATTAAACAACACATTAGATCTCTTCTTAACCAACAGACCTGGATTAGTAGTTGATTATGATATTATCCCTGGTCTATCAGACCATGAGATCATAAAAATATACAGTCAGATAAAAGCAGTAGCCAATACAAAACCCAAAAGAAAAATCTTACTCTGGAATAAATGTAACCTAACACAACTACACCAAGCTGCATTAAACTTTCAACAAACATTCTTATTAGAAAAAGACATTAACCAACCAGTCGATGACCTCTGGAATTTCATTAAAAACCATCTTAAAAGATACACATCAAACAAAATAAATAAATGCTGGTTTAATAATAGACTAAAGAAGCTTTGTAAACAGAAGGAAAACCTATATAAAAAATTTTAAGAAACTAATGCAGAAAGAGTTTACAAAAAGTATATAAAAATTAAACACTTAACCCAAAAAGTAAGCAGACAGCTGCAGAGTGAATACATAAACAATGTAATATCTAAAGATAACAACAAAAACCTATGGTCATACATTAGGTCTAAGAAAATGGAAACAACAGGCGTAGCGCCATTAAAAGATGAACATAACATAATACATAATGATAATGAAACTAAAGCAAACATTCTAAACAAATACTATGCATCAGCATTCTCAGCCCCAGGAGACAAAGAGATATTACTGAATTTGAACCAACAAGTATACAACATAGAAGATATAGTAGTACAAGAAAATAGAATTCAAAAACTATTAGCCAACACCAAACCAAATAAAGCTTCTGGACCTGATGGTATTCCAGCTAGATTACTCAAAGAACTAAGTAATGAGCTAGCCCCAGTGTTCAAAATACTCTTTCAGGCTTCACTTAACCAGGGCAGAGTACCAAAGGACTGGAAAGAAGCTTATGTCACCCCCCTATTTAAAAAAGGAGAAAAATCTGACCAAGGAAACTACAGACCAGTGTCACTTACCAGCATTACATGTAAAATCCTAGAACACATAATGTGTAGCAACATCATAAACCACTTAGACAAACATAATGTCCTCACACCATACCAACATGGCTTTAGGAAATATAGATCATGTGAAACTCAACTAATATGTCTAATTGATGATTTTTCAAAAGGTTTAGATAATAGTGAACAAATAGATGCTTTCTTATTAGATTTTTCTAAGGCTTTTGACAAAGTTCACCACCATAATTTGCTTAAAAAATTAAAATGTTTCGGCAATAATGGTCCACTGCATCAGTGGATTAAAGACTTTCTGATAGGGAGAGAACAAACTGTAATAATAAATGGTTCTAAATCAACACCGATAACAGTAAACTCAGGTGTACCTCAAGGAACAGTCTTGGGTCCACTACTTTTAATTTACATAAATGATTTACCAAATTGCATTACTTCAGGAACAAAAGTCAGATTATTTGCAGACGATTGCATAATATATAGAACAATAAAAACAACACAAGACACAGATATTTTACAAAGAGAATTAGATGAATTACAGAAATGGGAATCAAATTGGAGCATGTCTTTCCACCCAGAAAAATGTCAGTTGTTAAGAGTAACAAAAGAAAAACTAAAACAAATTAATTCCACTTATCTTATTCATGGCAAACCAGTAACACAGACTAAAAACGCAAAATACCTAGGTGTTATTAATAAATGAAAAACTGTCATGGAATCCACATATTGATAAAACTACAAAAAAATCAAACAAAGCATTAGGATTTATTAAAAGAAATTTCTATAAATCAAATAAGAACATAAAACTAAAATGTTATTTAACCTTGGTTAGGCCAATAATAGAATATGCATCCTCTGTTTGGGACCCCTCAACTCAAGAAAAAAATAAAGAAACTAGAACAGACACAAAATAGAGCAGTGCGATTCATAACAAACGAATATTCACATTTGACTAGAGTAACACCTTTAGTAAAATCACTAAATTTAGAAAGCCTTCAGGACAGAAGGCTCAAAAGTAAAGTAGCAATAATACATAAAACACTGAACCATAATCTTCAAATACAAAAACAAAATTTAATAAAATACTCTGACAGACACAAAGATAAAGGCACATTCCTCGTCCCATATGCTAGGACAAATTTGTACAAATACTCCTTCTTCCCTAGTGCTATTAGAGCATGGAATGGGTGGTCTGAGCTAGCCAGGAAAACCAGTGACTTGGCAGAATTTGAGTCATTGGTTAATATGCATGACTAAATGCATGACGCGTAGGACGTAATCATCTTCTTTTTTGAAGTAACGTCTGTATTATATAAGATAAGATAAGATGTCTTCACATTGCTCTCTGTCTTTCATTCTTCATCCTGGAACTCAACAGTGAAAGGACCATAACCCTGGTATTATTTTCTGGAAATAAAAAAAGTGATTAAGTCCCTTAATGTAATTAACACCAATTTTTATAATTGTTTTACAAAATACATTAAATTCTTACCATTACCTATCAATCAGTCTGTTGAACCATGGGGGCACCACACAAGATCTGTCAACAGCCCTTCTATATTCCTCTATGTACTTAGCCATGGATAAACCATTTCATGGCAGACCTGCACATTCTTTGATGTTTTCCCATCTCTCTTTCTTCCTTCTTTGTACACAAATGTGGAAAAAATGGACCATAAGTCTTAAAAAGGAAATTTAAAATCATTAAATAAAATTTAATTTAATTTCTAATTATTAATAAAATATCTTACCAGAATGCTAGCCACTCTTTCTAAAACTATGACCAGTGCCTTATTTAAATCTTGAATTATATTTCTAGTCTAGGAGTTCCAATCAATTTTGTTGTATACAAAGGCCATGATACTGATTATAGGAATATGCCAGATGTCTGTTTCAGCATCTGAGTAAATAAATTAATGAAATTCCTATGACTCTAAGTTAGGGTACTGTCATCTTTCATATCTGTATTTAAAAAAAAACAAAAAAAACTGGACATACATTCCTCATAATCAGTTCCCATCCTATTTGTCATTTAAATATTTTGGACATTCCTTTTATATTCCAGCCAAGATCTCGCAGCGGACAGTAGAAAATGGCAGTTTGAACTTCAGATCATTGTGTCAACCGTCTCGTGCAAACCACTAAACCAGGCAGTTTTATCAAGATCCACCTAAGAATGAAAAATACTATAAGGTACACTTTCACATTACATCTAGAAAAGGATAGCTATATTTAACTTGATCTAGTAGAAGATGTACAACTATCATACCCATATAATGTAGATTAACAAACTGATTCAAGATAAATACTATTAAGCCAATCCTACACCCATACTACTTGTATACATAAAATTGGGTGGATCTAGAATTTTAGATCTAGATAGACTAGATTCTTATTAAAATTCTAGATTTTTTCTATTAAGTAATAAAAACCTTTAAAATGTATTTTAATATGGATGAAGCTGAACAGAAATGATTGGAAAATAGTCGATGCCAACGCAGAGGCTCTTGTTCTCGTATGAGCCATAGTTGTCTATTGACTGAAGGTGGTGGAGATAATTCAACAAGATGATTTACAATGTAATTCAAGAGATCTGTCTAGGTTAGTTCATTATTTTTCTTGAAGATTTCTATGATCAAGTCTAGATTTTCTAGATCTAGCATCATATACAATAATTTCTAGAGATCTAGTGCTAAGTCCTATACATATGGGATCTAGATCTAATCAAGATCTATCTAAAATCAGAATAAAAAATATGGAATGTCACACTAGATTTAGAATAGAATAGCAAAGTTTTACCAATATCTAGATTTTTAGTCCAGTAAATCAACTTATATAGATCAAGATATAAATTAAATTCACCTTTATCTATCCCTTAGTCTGTTGGACTGTTAAGGCACCACACAAGGTTTGTCGACCATTCTTTTCCTCACCGTCTTTTGAATGACTAATTCCTGAGAATAATAAACTGTTATTGTTAAAGAATATACAGGTAATCAGTGCTTTTTTGTAAAGAAATAGGTGCCGGAGATCAGTGATGGATTGCCTTTTAACATCTAATAAATAAATAATAAACTTTAAAATACAAAAGTAACTTTTTCGCTGCATTGAAAAAAGTGCCGGTACGCTGTACCAGTGCTTACTGTAATGCTGCTGACCTGAAAAATTGTAGTTAAACTAAATAATACAGTAATATTAAGCCCATACTAATTAGTCTTAGATATATAGATCTAGAAATTATATTGACATTGTGTAGATCTAGTCAATCTAGATTTCAAAGCAAAGAAAACAGAAGAACGGTAGACCATAAGGCAAAGACGATAGGATCGACATGGACCAAGCTGAAGAAATCCAGAATATTTATTGAAAATTTTTAGTTAGATCTAGACTAATAATCTAGAATACTAGGACTATAGTAATCTATACATTCTTTTCTAGACTTTACTAGACAAACTCTAATGATGATTCTAATATTAAATATAAACCTAAGTTTAGATCAAATCATTAAAAAGCCAACTAGATTAAACAACACATTAGATCTCTTCTTAACCAACAGACCTGGATTAGTAGTTGATTATGATATTATCCCTGGTCTATCAGACCATGAGATCATAAAAATATACAGTCAGATAAAAGCAGTAGCCAATACAAAACCCAAAAGAAAAATCTTACTCTGGAATAAATGTAACCTAACACAACTACACCAAGCTGCATTAAACTTTCAACAAACATTCTTATTAGAAAAAGACATTAACCAACCAGTCGATGACCTCTGGAATTTCATTAAAAACCATCTTAAAAGATACACATCAAACAAAATAAATAAATGCTGGTTTAATAATAGACTAAAGAAGCTTTGTAAACAGAAGGAAAACCTATATAAAAAATTTTAAGAAACTAATGCAGAAAGAGTTTACAAAAAGTATATAAAAATTAAACACTTAACCCAAAAAGTAAGCAGACAGCTGCAGAGTGAATACATAAACAATGTAATATCTAAAGATAACAACAAAAACCTATGGTCATACATTAGGTCTAAGAAAATGGAAACAACAGGCGTAGCGCCATTAAAAGATGAACATAACATAATACATAATGATAATGAAACTAAAGCAAACATTCTAAACAAATACTATGCATCAGCATTCTCAGCCCCAGGAGACAAAGAGATATTACTGAATTTGAACCAAGTATACAACATAGAAGATATAGTAGTACAAGAAAATAGAATTCAAAAACTATTAGCCAACACCAAACCAAATAAAGCTTCTGGACCTGATGGTATTCCAGCTAGATTACTCAAAGAACTAAGTAATGAGCTAGCCCCAGTGTTCAAAATACTCTTTCAGGCTTCACTTAACCAGGGCAGAGTACCAAAGGACTGGAAAGAAGCTTATGTCACCCCCCTATTTAAAAAAGGAGAAAAATCTGACCCAGGAAACTACAGACCAGTGTCACTTACCAGCATCACATGTAAAATCCTAGAACACATAATGTGTAGCAACATCATAAACCACTTAGACAAACATAATGTCCTCACACCATACCAACATGGCTTTAGGAAATATAGATCATGTGAAACTCAACTAATATGTCTAATTGATGATTTTTCAAAAGGTTTAGATAATAGTGAACAAATAGATGCTTTCTTACTAGATTTTTCTAAGGCTTTTGACAAAGTTCACCACCATAATTTGCTTAAAAAATTAAAATGTTTCGGCAATAATGGTCCACTGCATCAGTGGATTAAAGACTTTCTGATAGGGAGAGAACAAACTGTAATAATAAATGGTTCTAAATCAACACCGATAACAGTAAACTCAGGTGTACCTCAAGGAACAGTCTTGGGTCCACTACTTTTAATTTACATAAATGATTTACCAAATTGCATTACTTCAGGAACAAAAGTCAGATTATTTGCAGACGATTGCATAATATATAGAACAATAAAAACAACACAAGACACAGATATTTTACAAAGAGAATTAGATGAATTACAGAAATGGGAATCAAATTGGAGCATGTCTTTCCACCCAGAAAAATGTCAGTTGTTAAGAGTAACAAAAGAAAAACTAAAACAAATTAATTCCACTTATCTTATTCATGGCAAACCAGTAACACAGACTAAAAACGCAAAATACCTAGGTGTTATTAATAAATGAAAAACTGTCATGGAATCCACATATTGATAAAACTACAAAAAAATCAAACAAAGCATTAGGATTTATTAAAAGAAATTTCTATAAATCAAATAAGAACATAAAACTAAAATGTTATTTAACCTTGGTTAGGCCAATAATAGAATATGCATCCTCTGTTTGGGACCCCTCAACTCAAGAAAAAAATAAAGAAACTAGAACAGACACAAAATAGAGCAGTGCGATTCATAACAAACGAATATTCACATTTGACTAGAGTAACACCTTTAGTAAAATCACTAAATTTAGAAAGCCTTCAGGACAGAAGGCTCAAAAGTAAAGTAGCAATAATACATAAAACACTGAACCATAATCTTCAAATACAAAAACAAAATTTAATAAAATACTCTGACAGACACAAAGATAAAGGCACATTCCTCGTCCCATATGCTAGGACAAATTTGTACAAATACTCCTTCTTCCCTAGTGCTATTAGAGCATGGAATGGGTGGTCTGAGCTAGCCAGGAAAACCAGTGACTTGGCAGAATTTGAGTCATTGGTTAATATGCATGACTAAATGCATGACGCGTAGGACGTAATCATCTTCTTTTTTGAAGTAACGTCTGTATTATATAAGATAAGATAAGATGTCTTCACATTGCTCTCTGTCTTTCATTCTTCATCCTGGAACTCAACAGTGAAAGGACCATAACCCTGGTATTATTTTCTGGAAATAAAAAAAGTGATTAAGTCCCTTAATGTAATTAACACCAATTTTTATAATTGTTTTACAAAATACATTAAATTCTTACCATTACCTATCAATCAGTCTGTTGAACCATGGGGGCACCACACAAGATCTGTCAACAGCCCTTCTATATTCCTCTATGTACTTAGCCATGGATAAACCATTTCATGGCAGACCTGCACATTCTTTGATGTCTTCCCATCTCTCTTTCTTCCTTCTTTGTACACAAATGTGGAAAAAATGGACCATAAGTCTTAAAAAGGAAATTTAAAATCATTAAATAAAATTTAATTTAATTTCTAATTATTAATAAAATATCTTACCAGAATGCTAGCCACTCTTTCTAAAACTATGACCAGTGCCTTATTTAAATCTTGAATTATATTTCTAGTCTAGGAGTTCCAATCAATTTTGTTGTATACAAAGGCCATGATACTGATTATAGGAATATGCCAGATGTCTGTTTCAGCATCTGAGTAAATAAATTAATGAAACTACTATGACTCTAAGTTAGGGTACTGTCATCTTTCATATCTGTATTTAAAAAAAAAAAAACTGGACATACATTCCTCATAATCAGTTCCCATCCTGTTTGTCATTTAAATATTTTGGACATTCCTTTTATATTCCAGCCAAGATCTCGCAGCGGACAGTAGAAAATGGCAGTTTGAACTTCAGATCATTGTGTCAACCGTCTCGTGCAAACCACTAAACCAGGCAGTTTTATCAAGATCCACCTAAGAATGAAAAATACTATAAGGTACACTTTCACATTACATCTAGAAAAGGATAGCTATATTTAACTTGATCTAGTAGAAGATGTACAACTATCATACCCATATAATGTAGATTAACAAACTGATTCAAGATAAATACTATTAAGCCAATCCTAAACCCATACTACTTGTATACATAAAATTGGGTGGATCTAGAATTTTAGATCTAGATAGACTAGATTCTTATTAAAATTCTAGATCTTTTCTATTAAGTAATAAAAACCTTTAAAATGTATTTTAATATGAATGAAGCTGAACAGAAATGATTGGAAAATAGTCGATGCCAACGCAGAGGCTCTTGTTCTCGTATGAGCCATAGTTGTCTATTGACTGAAGGTGGTGGAGATAATTCAACAAGATGATTTACAATGTAATTCAAGAGATCTGTCTAGGTTAGTTCATTATTTTTCTTGAAGATTTCTATGATCAAGTCTAGATTTTCTAGATCTAGCATCATATACAATAATTTCTAGAGATCTAGTGCTAAGTCCTATACATATGGGATCTAGATCTAATCAAGATCTATCTAAAATCAGAATAAAAAATATGGAATGTCACACTAGATTTAGAATAGAATAGCAAAGTTTTACCAATATCTAGATTTTTAGTCCAGTAAATCAACTTATATAGATCAAGATATAAATTAAATTCACCTTTATCTATCCCTTAGTCTGTTGGACTGTTAAGGCACCACACAAGGTTTGTCGACCATTCTTTTCCTCACCGTCTTTTGAATGACTAATTCCTGAGAATAATAAACTGTTATTGTTAAAGAATATACAGGTAATCAGTGCTTTTTTGTAAAGAAATAGGTGCCGGAGATCAGTGATGGATTGCCTTTTAACATCTAATAAATAAATAATAAACTTTAAAATACAAAAGTAACTTTTTCGCTGCATTGAAAAAAGTGCCGGTACGCTGTACCAGTGCTTACTGTAATGCTGCTGACCTGAAAAATTGTAGTTAAACTAAATAATACAGTAATATTAAGCCCATACTAATTAGTCTTAGATATATAGATCTAGAAATTATATTGACATTGTGTAGATCTAGTCAATCTAGATTTCAAAGCAAAGAAAACAGAAGAACGGTAGACCATAAGGCAAAGACGATAGGATCGACATGGACCAAGCTGAAGAAATCCAGAATATTTATTGAAAATTTTTAGTTAGATCTAGACTAATAATCTAGAATACTAGGACTATAGTAATCTATACATTCTTTTCTAGACTTTACTAGACAAACTCTAATGATGATTCTAATATTAAATATAAACCTAAGTTTAGATCAAATCATTAAAAAGCCAACTAGATTAAACAACACATTAGATCTCTTCTTAACCAACAGACCTGGAATAGTAGTTGATTATGATATTATCCCTGGTCTATCAGACCATGAGATCATAAAAATATACAGTCAGATAAAAGCAGTAGCCAATACAAAACCCAAAAGAAAAATCTTACTCTGGAATAAATGTAACCTAACACAACTACACCAAGCTGCATTAAACTTTCAACAAACATTCTTATTAGAAAAAGACATTAACCAACCAGTCGATGACCTCTGGAATTTCATTAAAAACCATCTTAAAAGATACACATCAAACAAAATAAATAAATGCTGGTTTAATAATAGACTAAAGAAGCTTTGTAAACAGAAGGAAAACCTATATAAAAAATTTTAAGAAACTAATGCAGAAAGAGTTTACAAAAAGTATATAAAAATTAAACACTTAACCCAAAAAGTAAGCAGACAGCTGCAGAGTGAATACATAAACAATGTAATATCTAAAGATAACAACAAAAACCTATGGTCATACATTAGGTCTAAGAAAATGGAAACAACAGGCGTAGCGCCATTAAAAGATGAACATAACATAATACATAATGATAATGAAACTAAAGCAAACATTCTAAACAAATACTATGCATCAGCATTCTCAGCCCCAGGAGACAAAGAGATATTACTGAATTTGAACCAAGTATACAACATAGAAGATATAGTAGTACAAGAAAATAGAATTCAAAAACTATTAGCCAACACCAAACCAAATAAAGCTTCTGGACCTGATGGTATTCCAGCTAGATTACTCAAAGAACTAAGTAATGAGCTAGCCCCAGTGTTCAAAATACTCTTTCAGGCTTCACTTAACCAGGGCAGAGTACCAAAGGACTGGAAAGAAGCTTATGTCACCCCCCTATTTAAAAAAGGAGAAAAATCTGACCCAGGAAACTACAGACCAGTGTCACTTACCAGCATCACATGTAAAATCCTAGAACACATAATGTGTAGCAACATCATAAACCACTTAGACAAACATAATGTCCTCACACCATACCAACATGGCTTTAGGAAATATAGATCATGTGAAACTCAACTAATATGTCTAATTGATGATTTTTCAAAAGGTTTAGATAATAGTGAACAAATAGATGCTTTCTTACTAGATTTTTCTAAGGCTTTTGACAAAGTTCACCACCATAATTTGCTTAAAAAATTAAAATGTTTCGGCAATAATGGTCCACTGCATCAGTGGATTAAAGACTTTCTGATAGGGAGAGAACAAACTGTAATAATAAATGGTTCTAAATCAACACCGATAACAGTAAACTCAGGTGTACCTCAAGGAACAGTCTTGGGTCCACTACTTTTAATTTACATAAATGATTTACCAAATTGCATTACTTCAGGAACAAAAGTCAGATTATTTGCAGACGATTGCATAATATATAGAACAATAAAAACAACACAAGACACAGATATTTTACAAAGAGAATTAGATGAATTACAGAAATGGGAATCAAATTGGAGCATGTCTTTCCACCCAGAAAAATGTCAGTTGTTAAGAGTAACAAAAGAAAAACTAAAACAAATTAATTCCACTTATCTTATTCATGGCAAACCAGTAACACAGACTAAAAACGCAAAATACCTAGGTGTTATTAATAAATGAAAAACTGTCATGGAATCCACATATTGATAAAACTACAAAAAAATCAAACAAAGCATTAGGATTTATTAAAAGAAATTTCTATAAATCAAATAAGAACATAAAACTAAAATGTTATTTAACCTTGGTTAGGCCAATAATAGAATATGCATCCTCTGTTTGGGACCCCTCAACTCAAGAAAAAAATAAAGAAACTAGAACAGACACAAAATAGAGCAGTGCGATTCATAACAAACGAATATTCACATTTGACTAGAGTAACACCTTTAGTAAAATCACTAAATTTAGAAAGCCTTCAGGACAGAAGGCTCAAAAGTAAAGTAGCAATAATACATAAAACACTGAACCATAATCTTCAAATACAAAAACAAAATTTAATAAAATACTCTGACAGACACAAAGATAAAGGCACATTCCTCGTCCCATATGCTAGGACAAATTTGTACAAATACTCCTTCTTCCCTAGTGCTATTAGAGCATGGAATGGGTGGTCTGAGCTAGCCAGGAAAACCAGTGACTTGGCAGAATTTGAGTCATTGGTTAATATGCATGACTAAATGCATGACGCGTAGGACGTAATCATCTTCTTTTTTGAAGTAACGTCTGTATTATATAAGATAAGATAAGATGTCTTCACATTGCTCTCTGTCTTTCATTCTTCATCCTGGAACTCAACAGTGAAAGGACCATAACCCTGGTATTATTTTCTGGAAATAAAAAAAGTGATTAAGTCCCTTAATGTAATTAACACCAATTTTTATAATTGTTTTACAAAATACATTAAATTCTTACCATTACCTATCAATCAGTCTGTTGAACCATGGGGGCACCACACAAGATCTGTCAACAGCCCTTCTATATTCCTCTATGTACTTAGCCATGGATAAACCATTTCATGGCAGACCTGCACATTCTTTGATGTCTTCCCATCTCTCTTTCTTCCTTCTTTGTACACAAATGTGGAAAAAATGGACCATAAGTCTTAAAAAGGAAATTTAAAATCATTAAATAAAATTTAATTTAATTTCTAATTATTAATAAAATATCTTACCAGAATGCTAGCCACTCTTTCTAAAACTATGACCAGTGCCTTATTTAAATCTTGAATTATATTTCTAGTCTAGGAGTTCCAATCAATTTTGTTGTATACAAAGGCCATGATACTGATTATAGGAATATGCCAGATGTCTGTTTCAGCATCTGAGTAAATAAATTAATGAAACTACTATGACTCTAAGTTAGGGTACTGTCATCTTTCATATCTGTATTTAAAAAAAAAAAAACTGGACATACATTCCTCATAATCAGTTCCCATCCTGTTTGTCATTTAAATATTTTGGACATTCCTTTTATATTCCAGCCAAGATCTCGCAGCGGACAGTAGAAAATGGCAGTTTGAACTTCAGATCATTGTGTCAACCGTCTCGTGCAAACCACTAAACCAGGCAGTTTTATCAAGATCCACCTAAGAATGAAAAATACTATAAGGTACACTTTCACATTACATCTAGAAAAGGATAGCTATATTTAACTTGATCTAGTAGAAGATGTACAACTATCATACCCATATAATGTAGATTAACAAACTGATTCAAGATAAATACTATTAAGCCAATCCTAAACCCATACTACTTGTATACATAAAATTGGGTGGATCTAGAATTTTAGATCTAGATAGACTAGATTCTTATTAAAATTCTAGATCTTTTCTATTAAGTAATAAAAACCTTTAAAATGTATTTTAATATGAATGAAGCTGAACAGAAATGATTGGAAAATAGTCGATGCCAACGCAGAGGCTCTTGTTCTCGTATGAGCCATAGTTGTCTATTGACTGAAGGTGGTGGAGATAATTCAACAAGATGATTTACAATGTAATTCAAGAGATCTGTCTAGGTTAGTTCATTATTTTTCTTGAAGATTTCTATGATCAAGTCTAGATTTTCTAGATCTAGCATCATATACAATAATTTCTAGAGATCTAGTGCTAAGTCCTATACATATGGGATCTAGATCTAATCAAGATCTATCTAAAATCAGAATAAAAAATATGGAATGTCACACTAGATTTAGAATAGAATAGCAAAGTTTTACCAATATCTAGATTTTTAGTCCAGTAAATCAACTTATATAGATCAAGATATAAATTAAATTCACCTTTATCTATCCCTTAGTCTGTTGGACTGTTAAGGCACCACACAAGGTTTGTCGACCATTCTTTTCCTCACCGTCTTTTGAATGACTAATTCCTGAGAATAATAAACTGTTATTGTTAAAGAATATACAGGTAATCAGTGCTTTTTTGTAAAGAAATAGGTGCCGGAGATCAGTGATGGATTGCCTTTTAACATCTAATAAATAAATAATAAACTTTAAAATACAAAAGTAACTTTTTCGCTGCATTGAAAAAAGTGCCGGTACGCTGTACCAGTGCTTACTGTAATGCTGCTGACCTGAAAAATTGTAGTTAAACTAAATAATACAGTAATATTAAGCCCATACTAATTAGTCTTAGATATATAGATCTAGAAATTATATTGACATTGTGTAGATCTAGTCAATCTAGATTTCAAAGCAAAGAAAACAGAAGAACGGTAGACCATAAGGCAAAGACGATAGGATCGACATGGACCAAGCTGAAGAAATCCAGAATATTTATTGAAAATTTTTAGTTAGATCTAGACTAATAATCTAGAATACTAGGACTATAGTAATCTATACATTCTTTTCTAGACTTTACTAGACAAACTCTAATGATGATTCTAATATTAAATATAAACCTAAGTTTAGATCAAATCATTAAAAAGCCAACTAGATTAAACAACACATTAGATCTCTTCTTAACCAACAGACCTGGAATAGTAGTTGATTATGATATTATCCCTGGTCTATCAGACCATGAGATCATAAAAATATACAGTCAGATAAAAGCAGTAGCCAATACAAAACCCAAAAGAAAAATCTTACTCTGGAATAAATGTAACCTAACACAACTACACCAAGCTGCATTAAACTTTCAACAAACATTCTTATTAGAAAAAGACATTAACCAACCAGTCGATGACCTCTGGAATTTCATTAAAAACCATCTTAAAAGATACACATCAAACAAAATAAATAAATGCTGGTTTAATAATAGACTAAAGAAGCTTTGTAAACAGAAGGAAAACCTATATAAAAAATTTTAAGAAACTAATGCAGAAAGAGTTTACAAAAAGTATATAAAAATTAAACACTTAACCCAAAAAGTAAGCAGACAGCTGCAGAGTGAATACATAAACAATGTAATATCTAAAGATAACAACAAAAACCTATGGTCATACATTAGGTCTAAGAAAATGGAAACAACAGGCGTAGCGCCATTAAAAGATGAACATAACATAATACATAATGATAATGAAACTAAAGCAAACATTCTAAACAAATACTATGCATCAGCATTCTCAGCCCCAGGAGACAAAGAGATATTACTGAATTTGAACCAAGTATACAACATAGAAGATATAGTAGTACAAGAAAATAGAATTCAAAAACTATTAGCCAACACCAAACCAAATAAAGCTTCTGGACCTGATGGTATTCCAGCTAGATTACTCAAAGAACTAAGTAATGAGCTAGCCCCAGTGTTCAAAATACTCTTTCAGGCTTCACTTAACCAGGGCAGAGTACCAAAGGACTGGAAAGAAGCTTATGTCACCCCCCTATTTAAAAAAGGAGAAAAATCTGACCCAGGAAACTACAGACCAGTGTCACTTACCAGCATCACATGTAAAATCCTAGAACACATAATGTGTAGCAACATCATAAACCACTTAGACAAACATAATGTCCTCACACCATACCAACATGGCTTTAGGAAATATAGATCATGTGAAACTCAACTAATATGTCTAATTGATGATTTTTCAAAAGGTTTAGATAATAGTGAACAAATAGATGCTTTCTTACTAGATTTTTCTAAGGCTTTTGACAAAGTTCACCACCATAATTTGCTTAAAAAATTAAAATGTTTCGGCAATAATGGTCCACTGCATCAGTGGATTAAAGACTTTCTGATAGGGAGAGAACAAACTGTAATAATAAATGGTTCTAAATCAACACCGATAACAGTAAACTCAGGTGTACCTCAAGGAACAGTCTTGGGTCCACTACTTTTAATTTACATAAATGATTTACCAAATTGCATTACTTCAGGAACAAAAGTCAGATTATTTGCAGACGATTGCATAATATATAGAACAATAAAAACAACACAAGACACAGATATTTTACAAAGAGAATTAGATGAATTACAGAAATGGGAATCAAATTGGAGCATGTCTTTCCACCCAGAAAAATGTCAGTTGTTAAGAGTAACAAAAGAAAAACTAAAACAAATTAATTCCACTTATCTTATTCATGGCAAACCAGTAACACAGACTAAAAACGCAAAATACCTAGGTGTTATTAATAAATGAAAAACTGTCATGGAATCCACATATTGATAAAACTACAAAAAAATCAAACAAAGCATTAGGATTTATTAAAAGAAATTTCTATAAATCAAATAAGAACATAAAACTAAAATGTTATTTAACCTTGGTTAGGCCAATAATAGAATATGCATCCTCTGTTTGGGACCCCTCAACTCAAGAAAAAAATAAAGAAACTAGAACAGACACAAAATAGAGCAGTGCGATTCATAACAAACGAATATTCACATTTGACTAGAGTAACACCTTTAGTAAAATCACTAAATTTAGAAAGCCTTCAGGACAGAAGGCTCAAAAGTAAAGTAGCAATAATACATAAAACACTGAACCATAATCTTCAAATACAAAAACAAAATTTAATAAAATACTCTGACAGACACAAAGATAAAGGCACATTCCTCGTCCCATATGCTAGGACAAATTTGTACAAATACTCCTTCTTCCCTAGTGCTATTAGAGCATGGAATGGGTGGTCTGAGCTAGCCAGGAAAACCAGTGACTTGGCAGAATTTGAGTCATTGGTTAATATGCATGACTAAATGCATGACGCGTAGGACGTAATCATCTTCTTTTTTGAAGTAACGTCTGTATTATATAAGATAAGATAAGATGTCTTCACATTGCTCTCTGTCTTTCATTCTTCATCCTGGAACTCAACAGTGAAAGGACCATAACCCTGGTATTATTTTCTGGAAATAAAAAAAGTGATTAAGTCCCTTAATGTAATTAACACCAATTTTTATAATTGTTTTACAAAATACATTAAATTCTTACCATTACCTATCAATCAGTCTGTTGAACCATGGGGGCACCACACAAGATCTGTCAACAGCCCTTCTATATTCCTCTATGTACTTAGCCATGGATAAACCATTTCATGGCAGACCTGCACATTCTTTGATGTCTTCCCATCTCTCTTTCTTCCTTCTTTGTACACAAATGTGGAAAAAATGGACCATAAGTCTTAAAAAGGAAATTTAAAATCATTAAATAAAATTTAATTTAATTTCTAATTATTAATAAAATATCTTACCAGAATGCTAGCCACTCTTTCTAAAACTATGACCAGTGCCTTATTTAAATCTTGAATTATATTTCTAGTCTAGGAGTTCCAATCAATTTTGTTGTATACAAAGGCCATGATACTGATTATAGGAATATGCCAGATGTCTGTTTCAGCATCTGAGTAAATAAATTAATGAAACTACTATGACTCTAAGTTAGGGTACTGTCATCTTTCATATCTGTATTTAAAAAAAAAAAAACTGGACATACATTCCTCATAATCAGTTCCCATCCTGTTTGTCATTTAAATATTTTGGACATTCCTTTTATATTCCAGCCAAGATCTCGCAGCGGACAGTAGAAAATGGCAGTTTGAACTTCAGATCATTGTGTCAACCGTCTCGTGCAAACCACTAAACCAGGCAGTTTTATCAAGATCCACCTAAGAATGAAAAATACTATAAGGTACACTTTCACATTACATCTAGAAAAGGATAGCTATATTTAACTTGATCTAGTAGAAGATGTACAACTATCATACCCATATAATGTAGATTAACAAACTGATTCAAGATAAATACTATTAAGCCAATCCTAAACCCATACTACTTGTATACATAAAATTGGGTGGATCTAGAATTTTAGATCTAGATAGACTAGATTCTTATTAAAATTCTAGATCTTTTCTATTAAGTAATAAAAACCTTTAAAATGTATTTTAATATGAATGAAGCTGAACAGAAATGATTGGAAAATAGTCGATGCCAACGCAGAGGCTCTTGTTCTCGTATGAGCCATAGTTGTCTATTGACTGAAGGTGGTGGAGATAATTCAACAAGATGATTTACAATGTAATTCAAGAGATCTGTCTAGGTTAGTTCATTATTTTTCTTGAAGATTTCTATGATCAAGTCTAGATTTTCTAGATCTAGCATCATATACAATAATTTCTAGAGATCTAGTGCTAAGTCCTATACATATGGGATCTAGATCTAATCAAGATCTATCTAAAATCAGAATAAAAAATATGGAATGTCACACTAGATTTAGAATAGAATAGCAAAGTTTTACCAATATCTAGATTTTTAGTCCAGTAAATCAACTTATATAGATCAAGATATAAATTAAATTCACCTTTATCTATCCCTTAGTCTGTTGGACTGTTAAGGCACCACACAAGGTTTGTCGACCATTCTTTTCCTCACCGTCTTTTGAATGACTAATTCCTGAGAATAATAAACTGTTATTGTTAAAGAATATACAGGTAATCAGTGCTTTTTTGTAAAGAAATAGGTGCCGGAGATCAGTGATGGATTGCCTTTTAACATCTAATAAATAAATAATAAACTTTAAAATACAAAAGTAACTTTTTCGCTGCATTGAAAAAAGTGCCGGTACGCTGTACCAGTGCTTACTGTAATGCTGCTGACCTGAAAAATTGTAGTTAAACTAAATAATACAGTAATATTAAGCCCATACTAATTAGTCTTAGATATATAGATCTAGAAATTATATTGACATTGTGTAGATCTAGTCAATCTAGATTTCAAAGCAAAGAAAACAGAAGAACGGTAGACCATAAGGCAAAGACGATAGGATCGACATGGACCAAGCTGAAGAAATCCAGAATATTTATTGAAAATTTTTAGTTAGATCTAGACTAATAATCTAGAATACTAGGACTATAGTAATCTATACATTCTTTTCTAGACTTTACTAGACAAACTCTAATGATGATTCTAATATTAAATATAAACCTAAGTTTAGATCAAATCATTAAAAAGCCAACTAGATTAAACAACACATTAGATCTCTTCTTAACCAACAGACCTGGAATAGTAGTTGATTATGATATTATCCCTGGTCTATCAGACCATGAGATCATAAAAATATACAGTCAGATAAAAGCAGTAGCCAATACAAAACCCAAAAGAAAAATCTTACTCTGGAATAAATGTAACCTAACACAACTACACCAAGCTGCATTAAACTTTCAACAAACATTCTTATTAGAAAAAGACATTAACCAACCAGTCGATGACCTCTGGAATTTCATTAAAAACCATCTTAAAAGATACACATCAAACAAAATAAATAAATGCTGGTTTAATAATAGACTAAAGAAGCTTTGTAAACAGAAGGAAAACCTATATAAAAAATTTTAAGAAACTAATGCAGAAAGAGTTTACAAAAAGTATATAAAAATTAAACACTTAACCCAAAAAGTAAGCAGACAGCTGCAGAGTGAATACATAAACAATGTAATATCTAAAGATAACAACAAAAACCTATGGTCATACATTAGGTCTAAGAAAATGGAAACAACAGGCGTAGCGCCATTAAAAGATGAACATAACATAATACATAATGATAATGAAACTAAAGCAAACATTCTAAACAAATACTATGCATCAGCATTCTCAGCCCCAGGAGACAAAGAGATATTACTGAATTTGAACCAAGTATACAACATAGAAGATATAGTAGTACAAGAAAATAGAATTCAAAAACTATTAGCCAACACCAAACCAAATAAAGCTTCTGGACCTGATGGTATTCCAGCTAGATTACTCAAAGAACTAAGTAATGAGCTAGCCCCAGTGTTCAAAATACTCTTTCAGGCTTCACTTAACCAGGGCAGAGTACCAAAGGACTGGAAAGAAGCTTATGTCACCCCCCTATTTAAAAAAGGAGAAAAATCTGACCCAGGAAACTACAGACCAGTGTCACTTACCAGCATCACATGTAAAATCCTAGAACACATAATGTGTAGCAACATCATAAACCACTTAGACAAACATAATGTCCTCACACCATACCAACATGGCTTTAGGAAATATAGATCATGTGAAACTCAACTAATATGTCTAATTGATGATTTTTCAAAAGGTTTAGATAATAGTGAACAAATAGATGCTTTCTTACTAGATTTTTCTAAGGCTTTTGACAAAGTTCACCACCATAATTTGCTTAAAAAATTAAAATGTTTCGGCAATAATGGTCCACTGCATCAGTGGATTAAAGACTTTCTGATAGGGAGAGAACAAACTGTAATAATAAATGGTTCTAAATCAACACCGATAACAGTAAACTCAGGTGTACCTCAAGGAACAGTCTTGGGTCCACTACTTTTAATTTACATAAATGATTTACCAAATTGCATTACTTCAGGAACAAAAGTCAGATTATTTGCAGACGATTGCATAATATATAGAACAATAAAAACAACACAAGACACAGATATTTTACAAAGAGAATTAGATGAATTACAGAAATGGGAATCAAATTGGAGCATGTCTTTCCACCCAGAAAAATGTCAGTTGTTAAGAGTAACAAAAGAAAAACTAAAACAAATTAATTCCACTTATCTTATTCATGGCAAACCAGTAACACAGACTAAAAACGCAAAATACCTAGGTGTTATTAATAAATGAAAAACTGTCATGGAATCCACATATTGATAAAACTACAAAAAAATCAAACAAAGCATTAGGATTTATTAAAAGAAATTTCTATAAATCAAATAAGAACATAAAACTAAAATGTTATTTAACCTTGGTTAGGCCAATAATAGAATATGCATCCTCTGTTTGGGACCCCTCAACTCAAGAAAAAAATAAAGAAACTAGAACAGACACAAAATAGAGCAGTGCGATTCATAACAAATGAATATTCACATTTGACTAGAGTAACACCTTTAGTAAAATCACTAAATTTAGAAAGCCTTCAGGACAGAAGGCTCAAAAGTAAAGTAGCAATAATACATAAAACACTGAACCATAATCTTCAAATACAAAAACAAAATTTAATAAAATACTCTGACAGACACAAAGATAAAGGCACATTCCTCGTCCCATATGCTAGGACAAATTTGTACAAATACTCCTTCTTCCCTAGTGCTATTAGAGCATGGAATGGGTGGTCTGAGCTAGCCAGGAAAACCAGTGACTTGGCAGAATTTGAGTCATTGGTTAATATGCATGACTAAATGCATGACGCGTAGGACGTAATCATCTTCTTTTTTGAAGTAACGTCTGTATTATATAAGATAAGATAAGATGTCTTCACATTGCTCTCTGTCTTTCATTCTTCATCCTGGAACTCAACAGTGAAAGGACCATAACCCTGGTATTATTTTCTGGAAATAAAAAAAGTGATTAAGTCCCTTAATGTAATTAACACCAATTTTTATAATTGTTTTACAAAATACATTAAATTCTTACCATTACCTATCAATCAGTCTGTTGAACCATGGGGGCACCACACAAGATCTGTCAACAGCCCTTCTATATTCCTCTATGTACTTAGCCATGGATAAACCATTTCATGGCAGACCTGCACATTCTTTGATGTCTTCCCATCTCTCTTTCTTCCTTCTTTGTACACAAATGTGGTAAAAATGGACCATAAGTCTTAAAAAGGAAATTTAAAATCATTAAATAAAATTTAATTTAATTTCTAATTATTAATAAAATATCTTACCAGAATGCTAGCCACTCTTTCTAAAACTATGACCAGTGCCTTATTTAAATCTTGAATTATATTTCTAGTCTAGGAGTTCCAATCAATTTTGTTGTATACAAAGGCCATGATACTGATTATAGGAATATGCCAGATGTCTGTTTCAGCATCTGAGTAAATAAATTAATGAAATTCCTATGACTCTAAGTTAGGGTACTGTCATCTTTCATATCTGTATTTAAAAAAAAACAAAAAAAACTGGACATACATTCCTCATAATCAGTTCCCATCCTATTTGTCATTTAAATATTTTGGACATTCCTTTTATATTCCAGCCAAGATCTCGCAGCGGACAGTAGAAAATGGCAGTTTGAACTTCAGATCATTGTGTCAACCGTCTCGTGCAAACCACTAAACCAGGCAGTTTTATCAAGATCCACCTAAGAATGAAAAATACTATAAGGTACACTTTCACATTACATCTAGAAAAGGATAGCTATATTTAACTTGATCTAGTAGAAGATGTACAACTATCATACCCATATAATGTAGATTAACAAACTGATTCAAGATAAATACTATTAAGCCAATCCTACACCCATACTACTTGTATACATAAAATTGGGTGGATCTAGAATTTTAGATCTAGATAGACTAGATTCTTATTAAAATTCTAGATTTTTTCTATTAAGTAATAAAAACCTTTAAAATGTATTTTAATATGGATGAAGCTGAACAGAAATGATTGGAAAATAGTCGATGCCAACGCAGAGGCTCTTGTTCTCGTATGAGCCATAGTTGTCTATTGACTGAAGGTGGTGGAGATAATTCAACAAGATGATTTACAATGTAATTCAAGAGATCTGTCTAGGTTAGTTCATTATTTTTCTTGAAGATTTCTATGATCAAGTCTAGATTTTCTAGATCTAGCATCATATACAATAATTTCTAGAGATCTAGTGCTAAGTCCTATACATATGGGATCTAGATCTAATCAAGATCTATCTAAAATCAGAATAAAAAATATGGAATGTCACACTAGATTTAGAATAGAATAGCAAAGTTTTACCAATATCTAGATTTTTAGTCCAGTAAATCAACTTATATAGATCAAGATATAAATTAAATTCACCTTTATCTTTCCCTTAGTCTGTTGGACTGTTAAGGCACCACACAAGGTTTGTCGACCATTCTTTTCCTCACCGTCTTTTGAATGACTAATTCCTGAGAATAATAAACTGTTATTGTTAAAGAATATACAGGTAATCAGTGCTTTTTTGTAAAGAAATAGGTGCCGGAGATCAGTGATGGATTGCCTTTTAACATCTAATAAATAAATAATAAACTTTAAAATACAAAAGTAACTTTTTCGCTGCATTGAAAAAAGTGCCGGTACGCTGTACCAGTGCTTACTGTAATGCTGCTGACCTGAAAAATTGTAGTTAAACTAAATAATACAGTAATATTAAGCCCATACTAATTAGTCTTAGATATATAGATCTAGAAATTATATTGACATTGTGTAGATCTAGTCAATCTAGATTTCAAAGCAAAGAAAACAGAAGAACGGTAGACCATAAGGCAAAGACGATAGGATCGACATGGACCAAGCTGAAGAAATCCAGAATATTTATTGAAAATTTTTAGTTAGATCTAGACTAATAATCTAGAATACTAGGACTATAGTAATCTATACATTCTTTTCTAGACTTTACTAGACAAACTCTAATGATGATTCTAATATTAAATATAAACCTAAGTTTAGATCAAATCATTAAAAAGCCAACTAGATTAAACAACACATTAGATCTCTTCTTAACCAACAGACCTGGATTAGTAGTTGATTATGATATTATCCCTGGTCTATCAGACCATGAGATCATAAAAATATACAGTCAGATAAAAGCAGTAGCCAATACAAAACCCAAAAGAAAAATCTTACTCTGGAATAAATGTAACCTAACACAACTACACCAAGCTGCATTAAACTTTCAACAAACATTCTTATTAGAAAAAGACATTAACCAACCAGTCGATGACCTCTGGAATTTCATTAAAAACCATCTTAAAAGATACACATCAAACAAAATAAATAAATGCTGGTTTAATAATAGACTAAAGAAGCTTTGTAAACAGAAGGAAAACCTATATAAAAAATTTTAAGAAACTAATGCAGAAAGAGTTTACAAAAAGTATATAAAAATTAAACACTTAACCCAAAAAGTAAGCAGACAGCTGCAGAGTGAATACATAAACAATGTAATATCTAAAGATAACAACAAAAACCTATGGTCATACATTAGGTCTAAGAAAATGGAAACAACAGGCGTAGCGCCATTAAAAGATGAACATAACATAATACATAATGATAATGAAACTAAAGCAAACATTCTAAACAAATACTATGCATCAGCATTCTCAGCCCCAGGAGACAAAGAGATATTACTGAATTTGAACCAAGTATACAACATAGAAGATATAGTAGTACAAGAAAATAGAATTCAAAAACTATTAGCCAACACCAAACCAAATAAAGCTTCTGGACCTGATGGTATTCCAGCTAGATTACTCAAAGAACTAAGTAATGAGCTAGCCCCAGTGTTCAAAATACTCTTTCAGGCTTCACTTAACCAGGGCAGAGTACCAAAGGACTGGAAAGAAGCTTATGTCACCCCCCTATTTAAAAAAGGAGAAAAATCTGACCCAGGAAACTACAGACCAGTGTCACTTACCAGCATCACATGTAAAATCCTAGAACACATAATGTGTAGCAACATCATAAACCACTTAGACAAACATAATGTCCTCACACCATACCAACATGGCTTTAGGAAATATAGATCATGTGAAACTCAACTAATATGTCTAATTGATGATTTTTCAAAAGGTTTAGATAATAGTGAACAAATAGATGCTTTCTTACTAGATTTTTCTAAGGCTTTTGACAAAGTTCACCACCATAATTTGCTTAAAAAATTAAAATGTTTCGGCAATAATGGTCCACTGCATCAGTGGATTAAAGACTTTCTGATAGGGAGAGAACAAACTGTAATAATAAATGGTTCTAAATCAACACCGATAACAGTAAACTCAGGTGTACCTCAAGGAACAGTCTTGGGTCCACTACTTTTAATTTACATAAATGATTTACCAAATTGCATTACTTCAGGAACAAAAGTCAGATTATTTGCAGACGATTGCATAATATATAGAACAATAAAAACAACACAAGACACAGATATTTTACAAAGAGAATTAGATGAATTACAGAAATGGGAATCAAATTGGAGCATGTCTTTCCACCCAGAAAAATGTCAGTTGTTAAGAGTAACAAAAGAAAAACTAAAACAAATTAATTCCACTTATCTTATTCATGGCAAACCAGTAACACAGACTAAAAACGCAAAATACCTAGGTGTTATTAATAAATGAAAAACTGTCATGGAATCCACATATTGATAAAACTACAAAAAAATCAAACAAAGCATTAGGATTTATTAAAAGAAATTTCTATAAATCAAATAAGAACATAAAACTAAAATGTTATTTAACCTTGGTTAGGCCAATAATAGAATATGCATCCTCTGTTTGGGACCCCTCAACTCAAGAAAAAAATAAAGAAACTAGAACAGACACAAAATAGAGCAGTGCGATTCATAACAAATGAATATTCACATTTGACTAGAGTAACACCTTTAGTAAAATCACTAAATTTAGAAAGCCTTCAGGACAGAAGGCTCAAAAGTAAAGTAGCAATAATACATAAAACACTGAACCATAATCTTCAAATACAAAAACAAAATTTAATAAAATACTCTGACAGACACAAAGATAAAGGCACATTCCTCGTCCCATATGCTAGGACAAATTTGTACAAATACTCCTTCTTCCCTAGTGCTATTAGAGCATGGAATGGGTGGTCTGAGCTAGCCAGGAAAACCAGTGACTTGGCAGAATTTGAGTCATTGGTTAATATGCATGACTAAATGCATGACGCGTAGGACGTAATCATCTTCTTTTTTGAAGTAACGTCTGTATTATATAAGATAAGATAAGATGTCTTCACATTGCTCTCTGTCTTTCATTCTTCATCCTGGAACTCAACAGTGAAAGGACCATAACCCTGGTATTATTTTCTGGAAATAAAAAAAGTGATTAAGTCCCTTAATGTAATTAACACCAATTTTTATAATTGTTTTACAAAATACATTAAATTCTTACCATTACCTATCAATCAGTCTGTTGAACCATGGGGGCACCACACAAGATCTGTCAACAGCCCTTCTATATTCCTCTATGTACTTAGCCATAGATAAACCATTTCATGGCAGACCTGCACATTCTTTGATGTCTTCCCATCTCTCTTTCTTCCTTCTTTGTACACAAATGTGGTAAAAATGGACCATAAGTCTTAAAAAGGAAATTTAAAATCATTAAATAAAATTTAATTTAATTTCTAATTATTAATAAAATATCTTACCAGAATGCTAGCCACTCTTTCTAAAACTATGACCAGTGCCTTATTTAAATCTTGAATTATATTTCTAGTCTAGGAGTTCCAATCAATTTTGTTGTATACAAAGGCCATGATACTGATTATAGGAATATGCCAGATGTCTGTTTCAGCATCTGAGTAAATAAATTAATGAAATTCCTATGACTCTAAGTTAGGGTACTGTCATCTTTCATATCTGTATTTAAAAAAAAACAAAAAAAACTGGACATACATTCCTCATAATCAGTTCCCATCCTATTTGTCATTTAAATATTTTGGACATTCCTTTTATATTCCAGCCAAGATCTCGCAGCGGACAGTAGAAAATGGCAGTTTGAACTTCAGATCATTGTGTCAACCGTCTCGTGCAAACCACTAAACCAGGCAGTTTTATCAAGATCCACCTAAGAATGAAAAATACTATAAGGTACACTTTCACATTACATCTAGAAAAGGATAGCTATATTTAACTTGATCTAGTAGAAGATGTACAACTATCATACCCATATAATGTAGATTAACAAACTGATTCAAGATAAATACTATTAAGCCAATCCTACACCCATACTACTTGTATACATAAAATTGGGTGGATCTAGAATTTTAGATCTAGATAGACTAGATTCTTATTAAAATTCTAGATTTTTTCTATTAAGTAATAAAAACCTTTAAAATGTATTTTAATATGGATGAAGCTGAACAGAAATGATTGGAAAATAGTCGATGCCAACGCAGAGGCTCTTGTTCTCGTATGAGCCATAGTTGTCTATTGACTGAAGGTGGTGGAGATAATTCAACAAGATGATTTACAATGTAATTCAAGAGATCTGTCTAGGTTAGTTCATTATTTTTCTTGAAGATTTCTATGATCAAGTCTAGATTTTCTAGATCTAGCATCATATACAATAATTTCTAGAGATCTAGTGCTAAGTCCTATACATATGGGATCTAGATCTAATCAAGATCTATCTAAAATCAGAATAAAAAATATGGAATGTCACACTAGATTTAGAATAGAATAGCAAAGTTTTACCAATATCTAGATTTTTAGTCCAGTAAATCAACTTATATAGATCAAGATATAAATTAAATTCACCTTTATCTTTCCCTTAGTCTGTTGGACTGTTAAGGCACCACACAAGGTTTGTCGACCATTCTTTTCCTCACCGTCTTTTGAATGACTAATTCCTGAGAATAATAAACTGTTATTGTTAAAGAATATACAGGTAATCAGTGCTTTTTTGTAAAGAAATAGGTGCCGGAGATCAGTGATGGATTGCCTTTTAACATCTAATAAATAAATAATAAACTTTAAAATACAAAAGTAACTTTTTCGCTGCATTGAAAAAAGTGCCGGTACGCTGTACCAGTGCTTACTGTAATGCTGCTGACCTGAAAAATTGTAGTTAAACTAAATAATACAGTAATATTAAGCCCATACTAATTAGTCTTAGATATATAGATCTAGAAATTATATTGACATTGTGTAGATCTAGTCAATCTAGATTTCAAAGCAAAGAAAACAGAAGAACGGTAGACCATAAGGCAAAGACGATAGGATCGACATGGACCAAGCTGAAGAAATCCAGAATATTTATTGAAAATTTTTAGTTAGATCTAGACTAATAATCTAGAATACTAGGACTATAGTAATCTATACATTCTTTTCTAGACTTTACTAGACAAACTCTAATGATGATTCTAATATTAAATATAAACCTAAGTTTAGATCAAATCATTAAAAAGCCAACTAGATTAAACAACACATTAGATCTCTTCTTAACCAACAGACCTGGATTAGTAGTTGATTATGATATTATCCCTGGTCTATCAGACCATGAGATCATAAAAATATACAGTCAGATAAAAGCAGTAGCCAATACAAAACCCAAAAGAAAAATCTTACTCTGGAATAAATGTAACCTAACACAACTACACCAAGCTGCATTAAACTTTCAACAAACATTCTTATTAGAAAAAGACATTAACCAACCAGTCGATGACCTCTGGAATTTCATTAAAAACCATCTTAAAAGATACACATCAAACAAAATAAATAAATGCTGGTTTAATAATAGACTAAAGAAGCTTTGTAAACAGAAGGAAAACCTATATAAAAAATTTTAAGAAACTAATGCAGAAAGAGTTTACAAAAAGTATATAAAAATTAAACACTTAACCCAAAAAGTAAGCAGACAGCTGCAGAGTGAATACATAAACAATGTAATATCTAAAGATAACAACAAAAACCTATGGTCATACATTAGGTCTAAGAAAATGGAAACAACAGGCGTAGCGCCATTAAAAGATGAACATAACATAATACATAATGATAATGAAACTAAAGCAAACATTCTAAACAAATACTATGCATCAGCATTCTCAGCCCCAGGAGACAAAGAGATATTACTGAATTTGAACCAAGTATACAACATAGAAGATATAGTAGTACAAGAAAATAGAATTCAAAAACTATTAGCCAACACCAAACCAAATAAAGCTTCTGGACCTGATGGTATTCCAGCTAGATTACTCAAAGAACTAAGTAATGAGCTAGCCCCAGTGTTCAAAATACTCTTTCAGGCTTCACTTAACCAGGGCAGAGTACCAAAGGACTGGAAAGAAGCTTATGTCACCCCCCTATTTAAAAAAGGAGAAAAATCTGACCCAGGAAACTACAGACCAGTGTCACTTACCAGCATCACATGTAAAATCCTAGAACACATAATGTGTAGCAACATCATAAACCACTTAGACAAACATAATGTCCTCACACCATACCAACATGGCTTTAGGAAATATAGATCATGTGAAACTCAACTAATATGTCTAATTGATGATTTTTCAAAAGGTTTAGATAATAGTGAACAAATAGATGCTTTCTTACTAGATTTTTCTAAGGCTTTTGACAAAGTTCACCACCATAATTTGCTTAAAAAATTAAAATGTTTCGGCAATAATGGTCCACTGCATCAGTGGATTAAAGACTTTCTGATAGGGAGAGAACAAACTGTAATAATAAATGGTTCTAAATCAACACCGATAACAGTAAACTCAGGTGTACCTCAAGGAACAGTCTTGGGTCCACTACTTTTAATTTACATAAATGATTTACCAAATTGCATTACTTCAGGAACAAAAGTCAGATTATTTGCAGACGATTGCATAATATATAGAACAATAAAAACAACACAAGACACAGATATTTTACAAAGAGAATTAGATGAATTACAGAAATGGGAATCAAATTGGAGCATGTCTTTCCACCCAGAAAAATGTCAGTTGTTAAGAGTAACAAAAGAAAAACTAAAACAAATTAATTCCACTTATCTTATTCATGGCAAACCAGTAACACAGACTAAAAACGCAAAATACCTAGGTGTTATTAATAAATGAAAAACTGTCATGGAATCCACATATTGATAAAACTACAAAAAAATCAAACAAAGCATTAGGATTTATTAAAAGAAATTTCTATAAATCAAATAAGAACATAAAACTAAAATGTTATTTAACCTTGGTTAGGCCAATAATAGAATATGCATCCTCTGTTTGGGACCCCTCAACTCAAGAAAAAAATAAAGAAACTAGAACAGACACAAAATAGAGCAGTGCGATTCATAACAAATGAATATTCACATTTGACTAGAGTAACACCTTTAGTAAAATCACTAAATTTAGAAAGCCTTCAGGACAGAAGGCTCAAAAGTAAAGTAGCAATAATACATAAAACACTGAACCATAATCTTCAAATACAAAAACAAAATTTAATAAAATACTCTGACAGACACAAAGATAAAGGCACATTCCTCGTCCCATATGCTAGGACAAATTTGTACAAATACTCCTTCTTCCCTAGTGCTATTAGAGCATGGAATGGGTGGTCTGAGCTAGCCAGGAAAACCAGTGACTTGGCAGAATTTGAGTCATTGGTTAATATGCATGACTAAATGCATGACGCGTAGGACGTAATCATCTTCTTTTTTGAAGTAACGTCTGTATTATATAAGATAAGATAAGATGTCTTCACATTGCTCTCTGTCTTTCATTCTTCATCCTGGAACTCAACAGTGAAAGGACCATAACCCTGGTATTATTTTCTGGAAATAAAAAAAGTGATTAAGTCCCTTAATGTAATTAACACCAATTTTTATAATTGTTTTACAAAATACATTAAATTCTTACCATTACCTATCAATCAGTCTGTTGAACCATGGGGGCACCACACAAGATCTGTCAACAGCCCTTCTATATTCCTCTATGTACTTAGCCATGGATAAACCATTTCATGGCAGACCTGCACATTCTTTGATGTCTTCCCATCTCTCTTTCTTCCTTCTTTGTACACAAATGTGGTAAAAATGGACCATAAGACTTAAAAAGGAAATTTAAAATCATTAAATAAAATTTAATTTAATTTCTAATTATTAATAAAATATCTTACCAGAATGCTAGCCACTCTTTCTAAAACTATGACCAGTGCCTTATTTAAATCTTGAATTATATTTCTAGTCTAGGAGTTCCAATCAATTTTGTTGTATACAAAGGCCATGATACTGATTATAGGAATATGCCAGATGTCTGTTTCAGCATCTGAGTAAATAAATTAATGAAATTCCTATGACTCTAAGTTAGGGTACTGTCATCTTTCATATCTGTATTTAAAAAAAAACAAAAAAAAATGGACATACATTCCTCATAATCAGTTCCCATCCTATTTGTCATTTAAATATTTTGGACATTCCTTTTATATTCCAGCCAAGATCTCGCAGCGGACAGTAGAAAATGGCAGTTTGAACTTCAGATCATTGTGTCAACCGTCTCGTGCAAACCACTAAACCAGGCAGTTTTATCAAGATCCACCTAAGAATGAAAAATACTATAAGGTACACTTTCACATTACATCTAGAAAAGGATAGCTATATTTAACTTGATCTAGTAGAAGATGTACAACTATCATACCCATATAATGTAGATTAACAAACTGATTCAAGATAAATACTATTAAGCCAATCCTACACCCATACTACTTGTATACATAAAATTGGGTGGATCTAGAATTTTAGATCTAGATAGACTAGATTCTTATTAAAATTCTAGATTTTTTCTATTAAGTAATAAAAACCTTTAAAATGTATTTTAATATGGATGAAGCTGAACAGAAATGATTGGAAAATAGTCGATGCCAACGCAGAGGCTCTTGTTCTCGTATGAGCCATAGTTGTCTATTGACTGAAGGTGGTGGAGATAATTCAACAAGATGATTTACAATGTAATTCAAGAGATCTGTCTAGGTTAGTTCATTATTTTTCTTGAAGATTTCTATGATCAAGTCTAGATTTTCTAGATCTAGCATCATATACAATAATTTCTAGAGATCTAGTGCTAAGTCCTATACATATGGGATCTAGATCTAATCAAGATCTATCTAAAATCAGAATAAAAAATATGGAATGTCACACTAGATTTAGAATAGAATAGCAAAGTTTTACCAATATCTAGATTTTTAGTCCAGTAAATCAACTTATATAGATCAAGATATAAATTAAATTCACCTTTATCTATCCCTTAGTCTGTTGGACTGTTAAGGCACCACACAAGGTTTGTCGACCATTCTTTTCCTCACCGTCTTTTGAATGACTAATTCCTGAGAATAATAAACTGTTATTGTTAAAGAATATACAGGTAATCAGTGCTTTTTTGTAAAGAAATAGGTGCCGGAGATCAGTGATGGATTGCCTTTTAACATCTAATAAATAAATAATAAACTTTAAAATACAAAAGTAACTTTTTCGCTGCATTGAAAAAAGTGCCGGTACGCTGTACCAGTGCTTACTGTAATGCTGCTGACCTGAAAAATTGTAGTTAAACTAAATAATACAGTAATATTAAGCCCATACTAATTAGTCTTAGATATATAGATCTAGAAATTATATTGACATTGTGTAGATCTAGTCAATCTAGATTTCAAAGCAAAGAAAACAGAAGAACGGTAGACCATAAGGCAAAGACGATAGGATCGACATGGACCAAGCTGAAGAAATCCAGAATATTTATTGAAAATTTTTAGTTAGATCTAGACTAATAATCTAGAATACTAGGACTATAGTAATCTATACATTCTTTTCTAGACTTTACTAGACAAACTCTAATGATGATTCTAATATTAAATATAAACCTAAGTTTAGATCAAATCATTAAAAAGCCAACTAGATTAAACAACACATTAGATCTCTTCTTAACCAACAGACCTGGATTAGTAGTTGATTATGATATTATCCCTGGTCTATCAGACCATGAGATCATAAAAATATACAGTCAGATAAAAGCAGTAGCCAATACAAAACCCAAAAGAAAAATCTTACTCTGGAATAAATGTAACCTAACACAACTACACCAAGCTGCATTAAACTTTCAACAAACATTCTTATTAGAAAAAGACATTAACCAACCAGTCGATGACCTCTGGAATTTCATTAAAAACCATCTTAAAAGATACACATCAAACAAAATAAATAAATGCTGGTTTAATAATAGACTAAAGAAGCTTTGTAAACAGAAGGAAAACCTATATAAAAAATTTTAAGAAACTAATGCAGAAAGAGTTTACAAAAAGTATATAAAAATTAAACACTTAACCCAAAAAGTAAGCAGACAGCTGCAGAGTGAATACATAAACAATGTAATATCTAAAGATAACAACAAAAACCTATGGTCATACATTAGGTCTAAGAAAATGGAAACAACAGGCGTAGCGCCATTAAAAGATGAACATAACATAATACATAATGATAATGAAACTAAAGCAAACATTCTAAACAAATACTATGCATCAGCATTCTCAGCCCCAGGAGACAAAGAGATATTACTGAATTTGAACCAAGTATACAACATAGAAGATATAGTAGTACAAGAAAATAGAATTCAAAAACTATTAGCCAACACCAAACCAAATAAAGCTTCTGGACCTGATGGTATTCCAGCTAGATTACTCAAAGAACTAAGTAATGAGCTAGCCCCAGTGTTCAAAATACTCTTTCAGGCTTCACTTAACCAGGGCAGAGTACCAAAGGACTGGAAAGAAGCTTATGTCACCCCCCTATTTAAAAAAGGAGAAAAATCTGACCCAGGAAACTACAGACCAGTGTCACTTACCAGCATCACATGTAAAATCCTAGAACACATAATATGTAGCAACATCATAAACCACTTAGACAAACATAATGTCCTCACACCATACCAACATGGCTTTAGGAAATATAGATCATGTGAAACTCAACTAATATGTCTAATTGATGATTTTTCAAAAGGTTTAGATAATAGTGAACAAATAGATGCTTTCTTACTAGATTTTTCTAAGGCTTTTGACAAAGTTCACCACCATAATTTGCTTAAAAAATTAAAATGTTTCGGCAATAATGGTCCACTGCATCAGTGGATTAAAGACTTTCTGATAGGGAGAGAACAAACTGTAATAATAAATGGTTCTAAATCAACACCGATAACAGTAAACTCAGGTGTACCTCAAGGAACAGTCTTGGGTCCACTACTTTTAATTTACATAAATGATTTACCAAATTGCATTACTTCAGGAACAAAAGTCAGATTATTTGCAGACGATTGCATAATATATAGAACAATAAAAACAACACAAGACACAGATATTTTACAAAGAGAATTAGATGAATTACAGAAATGGGAATCAAATTGGAGCATGTCTTTCCACCCAGAAAAATGTCAGTTGTTAAGAGTAACAAAAGAAAAACTAAAACAAATTAATTCCACTTATCTTATTCATGGCAAACCAGTAACACAGACTAAAAACGCAAAATACCTAGGTGTTATTAATAAATGAAAAACTGTCATGGAATCCACATATTGATAAAACTACAAAAAAATCAAACAAAGCATTAGGATTTATTAAAAGAAATTTCTATAAATCAAATAAGAACATAAAACTAAAATGTTATTTAACCTTGGTTAGGCCAATAATAGAATATGCATCCTCTGTTTGGGACCCCTCAACTCAAGAAAAAAATAAAGAAACTAGAACAGACACAAAATAGAGCAGTGCGATTCATAACAAACGAATATTCACATTTGACTAGAGTAACACCTTTAGTAAAATCACTAAATTTAGAAAGCCTTCAGGACAGAAGGCTCAAAAGTAAAGTAGCAATAATACATAAAACACTGAACCATAATCTTCAAATACAAAAACAAAATTTAATAAAATACTCTGACAGACACAAAGATAAAGGCACATTCCTCGTCCCATATGCTAGGACAAATTTGTACAAATACTCCTTCTTCCCTAGTGCTATTAGAGCATGGAATGGGTGGTCTGAGCTAGCCAGGAAAACCAGTGACTTGGCAGAATTTGAGTCATTGGTTAATATGCATGACTAAATGCATGACGCGTAGGACGTAATCATCTTCTTTTTTGAAGTAACGTCTGTATTATATAAGATAAGATAAGATGTCTTCACATTGCTCTCTGTCTTTCATTCTTCATCCTGGAACTCAACAGTGAAAGGACCATAACCCTGGTATTATTTTCTGGAAATAAAAAAAGTGATTAAGTCCCTTAATGTAATTAACACCAATTTTTATAATTGTTTTACAAAATACATTAAATTCTTACCATTACCTATCAATCAGTCTGTTGAACCATGGGGGCACCACACAAGATCTGTCAACAGCCCTTCTATATTCCTCTATGTACTTAGCCATGGATAAACCATTTCATGGCAGACCTGTCCATTCTTTGATGTCTTCCCATCTCTCTTTCTTCCTTCTTTGTACACAAATGAGGAAAAAAAGGACCATAATTCTTAGAAAAGAAATTTAAAATCATTAAATATAATTTAATTTAATTTCTAATTATTAATAAAATATCTTACCAGAATGCTAACCACTCTTTCTAAAACTATGACCAGTGCCTTATTTAAATCTTGAATTATATTTCTAGTCTAGGAGTTCCAATCAATTTTGTTGTATACAAAGGCCATGATACTGATTATAGGAATATGCCAGATGTCTGTTTCAGCATCTGAGTAAATAAATTAATGAAATTCCTATGACTCTAAGTTAGGGTACTGTCATCTTTCATATCTGTATTTAAAAAAAAAACAAAAAAAACTGGACATACATTCCTCATAATCAGTTCCCATCCTATTTGTCATTTAAATATTTTGGACATTCCTTTTATATTCCAGCCAAGATCTCGCAGCGGACAGTAGAAAATGGCAGTTTGAACTTCAGATCATTGTGTCAACCGTCTCGTGCAAACCACTAAACCAGGCAGTTTTATCAAGATCCACCTAAGAATGAAAAATACTATAAGGTACACTTTCACATTACATCTAGAAAAGGATAGCTATATTTAACTTGATCTAGTAGAAGATGTACAACTATCATACCCATATAATGTAGATTAACAAACTGATTCAAGATAAATACTATTAAGCCAATCCTACACCCATACTACTTGTATACATAAAATTGGGTGGATCTAGAATTTTAGATCTAGATAGACTAGATTCTTATTAAAATTCTAGATCTTTTCTATTAAGTAATAAAAACCTTTAAAATGTATTTTAATATGGATGAAGCTGAACAGAAATGATTGGAAAATAGTCGATGCCAACGCAGAGGCTCTTGTTCTCGTATGAGCCATAGTTGTCTATTGACTGAAGGTGGTGGAGATAATTCAACAAGATGATTTACAATGTAATTCAAGAGATCTGTCTAGGTTAGTTCATTATTTTTCTTGAAGATTTCTATGATCAAGTCTAGATTTTCTAGATCTAGCATCATATACAATAATTTCTAGAGATCTAGTGCTAAGTCCTATACATATGGGATCTAGATCTAATCAAGATCTATCTAAAATCAGAATAAAAAATATGGAATGTCACACTAGATTTAGAATAGAATAGCAAAGTTTTACCAATATCTAGATTTTTAGTCCAGTAAATCAACTTATATAGATCAAGATATAAATTAAATTCACCTTTATCTATCCCTTAGTCTGTTGGACTGTTAAGGCACCACACAAGGTTTGTCGACCATTCTTTTCCTCACCGTCTTTTGAATGACTAATTCCTGAGAATAATAAACTGTTATTGTTAAAGAATATACAGGTAATCAGTGCTTTTTTGTAAAGAAATAGGTGCCGGAGATCAGTGATGGATTGCCTTTTAACATCTAATAAATAAATAATAAACTTTAAAATACAAAAGTAACTTTTTCGCTGCATTGAAAAAAGTGCCGGTACGCTGTACCAGTGCTTACTGTAATGCTGCTGACCTGAAAAATTGTAGTTAAACTAAATAATACAGTAATATTAAGCCCATACTAATTAGTCTTAGATATATAGATCTAGAAATTATATTGACATTGTGTAGATCTAGTCAATCTAGATTTCAAAGCAAAGAAAACAGAAGAACAGTAGACCATAAGGCAAAGACGATAGGATCGACATGGACCAAGCTGAAGAAATCCAGAATATTTATTGAAAATTTTTAGTTAGATCTAGACTAATAATCTAGAATACTAGGACTATAGTAATCTATACATTCTTTTCTAGACTCTACTAGACAAACTCTAATGATGATTCTAATATTAAATATAAACCTAAGTTTAGATCAAATCATTAAAAAGCCAACTAGATTAAACAACACATTAGATCTCTTCTTAACCAACAGACCTGGATTAGTAGTTGATTATGATATTATCCCTGGTCTATCAGACCATGAGATCATAAAAATATACAGTCAGATAAAAGCAGTAGCCAATACAAAACCCAAAAGAAAAATCTTACTCTGGAATAAATGTAACCTAACACAACTACACCAAGCTGCATTAAACTTTCAACAAACATTCTTATTAGAAAAAGACATTAACCAACCAGTCGATGACCTCTGGAATTTCATTAAAAACCATCTTAAAAGATACACATCAAACAAAATAAATAAATGCTGGTTTAATAATAGACTAAAGAAGCTTTGTAAACAGAAGGAAAACCTATATAAAAAATTTTAAGAAACTAATGCAGAAAGAGTTTACAAAAAGTATATAAAAATTAAACACTTAACCCAAAAAGTAAGCAGACAGCTGCAGAGTGAATACATAAACAATGTAATATCTAAAGATAACAACAAAAACCTATGGTCATACATTAGGTCTAAGAAAATGGAAACAACAGGCGTAGCGCCATTAAAAGATGAACATAACATAATACATAATGATAATGAAACTAAAGCAAACATTCTAAACAAATACTATGCATCAGCATTCTCAGCCCCAGGAGACAAAGAGATATTACTGAATTTGAACCAAGTATACAACATAGAAGATATAGTAGTACAAGAAAATAGAATTCAAAAACTATTAGCCAACACCAAACCAAATAAAGCTTCTGGACCTGATGGTATTCCAGCTAGATTACTCAAAGAACTAAGTAATGAGCTAGCCCCAGTGTTCAAAATACTCTTTCAGGCTTCACTTAACCAGGGCAGAGTACCAAAGGACTGGAAAGAAGCTTATGTCACCCCCCTATTTAAAAAAGGAGAAAAATCTGACCCAGGAAACTACAGACCAGTGTCACTTACCAGCATCACATGTAAAATCCTAGAACACATAATATGTAGCAACATCATAAACCACTTAGACAAACATAATGTCCTCACACCATACCAACATGGCTTTAGGAAATATAGATCATGTGAAACTCAACTAATATGTCTAATTGATGATTTTTCAAAAGGTTTAGATAATAGTGAACAAATAGATGCTTTCTTACTAGATTTTTCTAAGGCTTTTGACAAAGTTCACCACCATAATTTGCTTAAAAAATTAAAATGTTTCGGCAATAATGGTCCACTGCATCAGTGGATTAAAGACTTTCTGATAGGGAGAGAACAAACTGTAATAATAAATGGTTCTAAATCAACACCGATAACAGTAAACTCAGGTGTACCTCAAGGAACAGTCTTGGGTCCACTACTTTTAATTTACATAAATGATTTACCAAATTGCATTACTTCAGGAACAAAAGTCAGATTATTTGCAGACGATTGCATAATATATAGAACAATAAAAACAACACAAGACACAGATATTTTACAAAGAGAATTAGATGAATTACAGAAATGGGAATCAAATTGGAGCATGTCTTTCCACCCAGAAAAATGTCAGTTGTTAAGAGTAACAAAAGAAAAACTAAAACAAATTAATTCCACTTATCTTATTCATGGCAAACCAGTAACACAGACTAAAAACGCAAAATACCTAGGTGTTATTAATAAATGAAAAACTGTCATGGAATCCACATATTGATAAAACTACAAAAAAATCAAACAAAGCATTAGGATTTATTAAAAGAAATTTCTATAAATCAAATAAGAACATAAAACTAAAATGTTATTTAACCTTGGTTAGGCCAATAATAGAATATGCATCCTCTGTTTGGGACCCCTCAACTCAAGAAAAAAATAAAGAAACTAGAACAGACACAAAATAGAGCAGTGCGATTCATAACAAACGAATATTCACATTTGACTAGAGTAACACCTTTAGTAAAATCACTAAATTTAGAAAGCCTTCAGGACAGAAGGCTCAAAAGTAAAGTAGCAATAATACATAAAACACTGAACCATAATCTTCAAATACAAAAACAAAATTTAATAAAATACTCTGACAGACACAAAGATAAAGGCACATTCCTCGTCCCATATGCTAGGACAAATTTGTACAAATACTCCTTCTTCCCTAGTGCTATTAGAGCATGGAATGGGTGGTCTGAGCTAGCCAGGAAAACCAGTGACTTGGCAGAATTTGAGTCATTGGTTAATATGCATGACTAAATGCATGACGCGTAGGACGTAATCATCTTCTTTTTTGAAGTAACGTCTGTATTATATAAGATAAGATAAGATGTCTTCACATTGCTCTCTGTCTTTCATTCTTCATCCTGGAACTCAACAGTGAAAGGACCATAACCCTGGTATTATTTTCTGGAAATAAAAAAAGTGATTAAGTCCCTTAATGTAATTAACACCAATTTTTATAATTGTTTTACAAAATACATTAAATTCTTACCATTACCTATCAATCAGTCTGTTGAACCATGGGGGCACCACACAAGATCTGTCAACAGCCCTTCTATATTCCTCTATGTACTTAGCCATGGATAAACCATTTCATGGCAGACCTGTCCATTCTTTGATGTCTTCCCATCTCTCTTTCTTCCTTCTTTGTACACAAATGAGGAAAAAAAGGACCATAATTCTTAGAAAAGAAATTTAAAATCATTAAATATAATTTAATTTAATTTCTAATTATTAATAAAATATCTTACCAGAATGCTAACCACTCTTTCTAAAACTATGACCAGTGCCTTATTTAAATCTTGAATTATATTTCTAGTCTAGGAGTTCCAATCAATTTTGTTGTATACAAAGGCCATGATACTGATTATAGGAATATGCCAGATGTCTGTTTCAGCATCTGAGTAAATAAATTAATGAAATTCCTATGACTCTAAGTTAGGGTACTGTCATCTTTCATATCTGTATTTAAAAAAAAAACAAAAAAAACTGGACATACATTCCTCATAATCAGTTCCCATCCTATTTGTCATTTAAATATTTTGGACATTCCTTTTATATTCCAGCCAAGATCTCGCAGCGGACAGTAGAAAATGGCAGTTTGAACTTCAGATCATTGTGTCAACCGTCTCGTGCAAACCACTAAACCAGGCAGTTTTATCAAGATCCACCTAAGAATGAAAAATACTATAAGGTACACTTTCACATTACATCTAGAAAAGGATAGCTATATTTAACTTGATCTAGTAGAAGATGTACAACTATCATACCCATATAATGTAGATTAACAAACTGATTCAAGATAAATACTATTAAGCCAATCCTACACCCATACTACTTGTATACATAAAATTGGGTGGATCTAGAATTTTAGATCTAGATAGACTAGATTCTTATTAAAATTCTAGATCTTTTCTATTAAGTAATAAAAACCTTTAAAATGTATTTTAATATGGATGAAGCTGAACAGAAATGATTGGAAAATAGTCGATGCCAACGCAGAGGCTCTTGTTCTCGTATGAGCCATAGTTGTCTATTGACTGAAGGTGGTGGAGATAATTCAACAAGATGATTTACAATGTAATTCAAGAGATCTGTCTAGGTTAGTTCATTATTTTTCTTGAAGATTTCTATGATCAAGTCTAGATTTTCTAGATCTAGCATCATATACAATAATTTCTAGAGATCTAGTGCTAAGTCCTATACATATGGGATCTAGATCTAATCAAGATCTATCTAAAATCAGAATAAAAAATATGGAATGTCACACTAGATTTAGAATAGAATAGCAAAGTTTTACCAATATCTAGATTTTTAGTCCAGTAAATCAACTTATATAGATCAAGATATAAATTAAATTCACCTTTATCTATCCCTTAGTCTGTTGGACTGTTAAGGCACCACACAAGGTTTGTCGACCATTCTTTTCCTCACCGTCTTTTGAATGACTAATTCCTGAGAATAATAAACTGTTATTGTTAAAGAATATACAGGTAATCAGTGCTTTTTTGTAAAGAAATAGGTGCCGGAGATCAGTGATGGATTGCCTTTTAACATCTAATAAATAAATAATAAACTTTAAAATACAAAAGTAACTTTTTCGCTGCATTGAAAAAAGTGCCGGTACGCTGTACCAGTGCTTACTGTAATGCTGCTGACCTGAAAAATTGTAGTTAAACTAAATAATACAGTAATATTAAGCCCATACTAATTAGTCTTAGATATATAGATCTAGAAATTATATTGACATTGTGTAGATCTAGTCAATCTAGATTTCAAAGCAAAGAAAACAGAAGAACGGTAGACCATAAGGCAAAGACGATAGGATCGACATGGACCAAGCTGAAGAAATCCAGAATATTTATTGAAAATTTTTAGTTAGATCTAGACTAATAATCTAGAATACTAGGACTATAGTAATCTATACATTCTTTTCTAGACTCTACTAGACAAACTCTAATGATGATTCTAATATTAAATATAAACCTAAGTTTAGATCAAATCATTAAAAAGCCAACTAGATTAAACAACACATTAGATCTCTTCTTAACCAACAGACCTGGATTAGTAGTTGATTCTGATATTATCCCTGGTCTATCAGACCATGAGATCATAAAAATATACAGTCAGATAAAAGCAGTAGCCAATACAAAACCCAAAAGAAAAATCTTACTCTGGAATAAATGTAACCTAACACAACTACACCAAGCTGCATTAAACTTTCAACAAACATTCTTATTAGAAAAAGACATTAACCAACCAGTCGATGACCTCTGGAATTTCATTAAAAACCATCTTAAAAGATACACATCAAACAAAATAAATAAATGCTGGTTTAATAATAGACTAAAGAAGCTTTGTAAACAGAAGGAAAACCTATATAAAAAATTTTAAGAAACTAATGCAGAAAGAGTTTACAAAAAGTATATAAAAATTAAACACTTAACCCAAAAAGTAAGCAGACAGCTGCAGAGTGAATACATAAACAATGTAATATCTAAAGATAACAACAAAAACCTATGGTCATACATTAGGTCTAAGAAAATGGAAACAACAGGCGTAGCGCCATTAAAAGATGAACATAACATAATACATAATGATAATGAAACTAAAGCAAACATTCTAAACAAATACTATGCATCAGCATTCTCAGCCCCAGGAGACAAAGAGATATTACTGAATTTGAACCAAGTATACAACATAGAAGATATAGTAGTACAAGAAAATAGAATTCAAAAACTATTAGCCAACACCAAACCAAATAAAGCTTCTGGACCTGATGGTATTCCAGCTAGATTACTCAAAGAACTAAGTAATGAGCTAGCCCCAGTGTTCAAAATACTCTTTCAGGCTTCACTTAACCAGGGCAGAGTACCAAAGGACTGGAAAGAAGCTTATGTCACCCCCCTATTTAAAAAAGGAGAAAAATCTGACCCAGGAAACTACAGACCAGTGTCACTTACCAGCATCACATGTAAAATCCTAGAACACATAATGTGTAGCAACATCATAAACCACTTAGACAAACATAATGTCCTCACACCATACCAACATGGCTTTAGGAAATATAGATCATGTGAAACTCAACTAATATGTCTAATTGATGATTTTTCAAAAGGTTTAGATAATAGTGAACAAATAGATGCTTTCTTACTAGATTTTTCTAAGGCTTTTGACAAAGTTCACCACCATAATTTGCTTAAAAAATTAAAATGTTTCGGCAATAATGGTCCACTGCATCAGTGGATTAAAGACTTTCTGATAGGGAGAGAACAAACTGTAATAATAAATGGTTCTAAATCAACACCGATAACAGTAAACTCAGGTGTACCTCAAGGAACAGTCTTGGGTCCACTACTTTTAATTTACATAAATGATTTACCAAATTGCATTACTTCAGGAACAAAAGTCAGATTATTTGCAGACGATTGCATAATATATAGAACAATAAAAACAACACAAGACACAGATATTTTACAAAGAGAATTAGATGAATTACAGAAATGGGAATCAAATTGGAGCATGTCTTTCCACCCAGAAAAATGTCAGTTGTTAAGAGTAACAAAAGAAAAACTAAAACAAATTAATTCCACTTATCTTATTCATGGCAAACCAGTAACACAGACTAAAAACGCAAAATACCTAGGTGTTATTAATAAATGAAAAACTGTCATGGAATCCACATATTGATAAAACTACAAAAAAATCAAACAAAGCATTAGGATTTATTAAAAGAAATTTCTATAAATCAAATAAGAACATAAAACTAAAATGTTATTTAACCTTGGTTAGGCCAATAATAGAATATGCATCCTCTGTTTGGGACCCCTCAACTCAAGAAAAAAAATAAAGAAACTAGAACAGACACAAAATAGAGCAGTGCGATTCATAACAAACGAATATTCATATTTGACTAGAGTAACACCTTTAGTAAAATCACTAAATTTAGAAAGCCTTCAGGACAGAAGGCTCAAAAGTAAAGTAGCAATAATACATAAAACACTGAACCATAATCTTCAAATACAAAAACAAAATTTAATAAAATACTCTGACAGACACAAAGATAAAGGCACATTCCTCGTCCCATATGCTAGGACAAATTTGTACAAATACTCCTTCTTCCCTAGTGCTATTAGAGCATGGAATGGGTGGTCTGAGCTAGCCAGGAAAACCAGTGACTTGGCAGAATTTGAGTCATTGGTTAATATGCATGACTAAATGCATGACGCGTAGGACGTAATCATCTTCTTTTTTGAAGTAACGTCTGTATTATATAAGATAAGATAAGATGTCTTCACATTGCTCTCTGTCTTTTATTCTTCATCCTGGAACTCAACAGTGAAAGGACCATAACCCTGGTATTATTTTCTGGAAATAAAAAAAGTGATTAAGTCCCTTAATGTAATTAACACCAATTTTTATAATTGTTTTACAAAATACATTAAATTCTTACCATTACCTATCAATCAGTCTGTTGAACCATGGGGGCACCACACAAGATCTGTCAACAGCCCTTCTATATTCCTCTATGTACTTAGCCATGGATAAACCATTTCATGGCAGACCTGTCCATTCTTTGATGTCTTCCCATCTCTCTTTCTTCCTTCTTTGTACACAAATGAGGAAAAAAAGGACCATAATTCTTAGAAAAGAAATTTAAAATCATTAAATATAATTTAATTTAATTTCTAATTATTAATAAAATATCTTACCAGAATGCTAGCCACTCTTTCTAAAACTATGACCATTGCCTTATTTAAATCTTGAATTATATTTCTAGTCTAGGAGTTCCAATCAATTTTGTTGTATACAAAGGCCATGATACAGATTATAGGAATATGCCAGATGTCTGTTTCAGCATCTGAGTAAATAAATTAATGAAATTCCTATGACTCTAAGTTAGGGTACTGTCATCTTTCATATCTGTATTTAAAAAAAAACAAAAAAAACTGGACATACATTCCTCATAATCAGTTCCCATCCTATTTGTCATTTAAATATTTTGGACATTCCTTTTATATTCCAGCCAAGATCTCGCAGCGGACAGTAGAAAATGGCAGTTTGAACTTCAGATCATTGTGTCAACCGTCTCGTGCAAACCACAAAACCAGGCAGTTTTATCAAGATCCACCTAAGAATGAAAAATACTATAAGGTACACTTTCACATTACATCTAGAAAAGGATAGCTATATTTAACTTGATCTAGTAGAAGATGTACAACTATCATACCCATATAATGTAGATTAACAAACTGATTCAAGATAAATACTATTAAGCCAATCCTAAACCCATACTACTTGTATACATAAAATTGGGTGGATCTAGAATTTTAGATCTAGATAGACTAGATTCTTATTAAAATTCTAGATCTTTTCTATTAAGTAATAAAAACCTTTAAAATGTATTTTAATATGAATGAAGCCGAACAGAAATGATTGGAAAATAGTCGATGCCAACGCAGAGGCTCTTGTTCTCGTATGAGCCATAGTTGTCTATTGACTGAAGGTGGTGGAGATAATTCAACAAGATGATTTACAATGTAATTCAAGAGATCTGTCTAGGTTAGTTCATTATTTTTCTTGAAGATTTCTATGATCAAGTCTAGATTTTCTAGATCTAGCATCATATACAATAATTTCTAGAGATCTAGTGCTAAGTCCTATACATATGGGATCTAGATCTAATCAAGATCTATCTAAAATCAGAATAAAAAATATGGAATGTCACACTAGATTTAGAATAGAATAGCAAAGTTTTACCAATATCTAGATTTTTAGTCCAGTAAATCAACTTATATAGATCAAGATATAAATTAAATTCACCTTTATCTATCCCTTAGTCTGTTGGACTGTTAAGGCACCACACAAGGTTTGTCGACCATTCTTTTCCTCACCCTCTTTTGAATGACTAATTCCTGAGAATAATAAACTGTTATTGTTAAAGAATATACAGGTAATCAGTGCTTTTTTGTAAAGAAATAGGTGCCGGAGATCAGTGATGGATTGCCTTTTAACATCTAATAAATAAATAATAAACTTTAAAATACAAAAGTAACTTTTTCGCTGCATTGAAAAAAGTGCCGGTACGCTGTACCAGTGCTTACTGTAATGCTGCTGACCTGAAAAATTGTAGTTAAACTAAATAATACAGTAATATTAAGCCCATACTAATTAGTCTTAGATATATAGATCTAGAAATTATATTGACATTGTGTAGATCTAGTCAATCTAGATTTCAAAGCAAAGAAAACAGAAGAACGGTAGACCATAAGGCAAAGACGATAGGATCGACATGGACCAAGCTGAAGAAATCCAGAATATTTATTGAAAATTTTTAGTTAGATCTAGACTAATAATCTAGAATACTAGGACTATAGTAATCTATACATTCTTTTCTAGACTCTACTAGACAAACTCTAATGATGATTCTAATATTAAATATAAACCTAAGTTTAGATCAAATCATTAAAAAGCCAACTAGATTAAACAACACATTAGATCTCTTCTTAACCAACAGACCTGGATTAGTAGTTGATTCTGATATTATCCCTGGTCTATCAGACCATGAGATCATAAAAATATACAGTCAGATAAAAGCAGTAGCCAATACAAAACCCAAAAGAAAAATCTTACTCTGGAATAAATGTAACCTAACACAACTACACCAAGCTGCATTAAACTTTCAACAAACATTCTTATTAGAAAAAGACATTAACCAACCAGTCGATGACCTCTGGAATTTCATTAAAAACCATCTTAAAAGATACACATCAAACAAAATAAATAAATGCTGGTTTAATAATAGACTAAAGAAGCTTTGTAAACAGAAGGAAAACCTATATAAAAAATTTTAAGAAACTAATGCAGAAAGAGTTTACAAAAAGTATATAAAAATTAAACACTTAACCCAAAAAGTAAGCAGACAGCTGCAGAGTGAATACATAAACAATGTAATATCTAAAGATAACAACAAAAACCTATGGTCATACATTAGGTCTAAGAAAATGGAAACAACAGGCGTAGCGCCATTAAAAGATGAACATAACATAATACATAATGATAATGAAACTAAAGCAAACATTCTAAACAAATACTATGCATCAGCATTCTCAGCCCCAGGAGACAAAGAGATATTACTGAATTTGAACCAACAAGTATACAACATAGAAGATATAGTAGTACAAGAAAATAGAATTCAAAAACTATTAGCCAACACCAAACCAAATAAAGCTTCTGGACCTGATGGTATTCCAGCTAGATTACTCAAAGAACTAAGTAATGAGCTAGCCCCAGTGTTCAAAATACTCTTTCAGGCTTCACTTAACCAGGGCAGAGTACCAAAGGACTGGAAAGAAGCTTATGTCACCCCCCTATTTAAAAAAGGAGAAAAATCTGACCCAGGAAACTACAGACCAGTGTCACTTACCAGCATCACATGTAAAATCCTAGAACACATAATGTGTAGCAACATCATAAACCACTTAGACAAACATAATGTCCTCACACCATACCAACATGGCTTTAGGAAATATAGATCATGTGAAACTCAACTAATATGTCTAATTGATGATTTTTCAAAAGGTTTAGATAATAGTGAACAAATAGATGCTTTCTTACTAGATTTTTCTAAGGCTTTTGACAAAGTTCACCACCATAATTTGCTTAAAAAATTAAAATGTTTCGGCAATAATGGTCCACTGCATCAGTGGATTAAAGACTTTCTGATAGGGAGAGAACAAACTGTAATAATAAATGGTTCTAAATCAACACCGATAACAGTAAACTCAGGTGTACCTCAAGGAACAGTCTTGGGTCCACTACTTTTAATTTACATAAATGATTTACCAAATTGCATTACTTCAGGAACAAAAGTCAGATTATTTGCAGACGATTGCATAATATATAGAACAATAAAAACAACACAAGACACAGATATTTTACAAAGAGAATTAGATGAATTACAGAAATGGGAATCAAATTGGAGCATGTCTTTCCACCCAGAAAAATGTCAGTTGTTAAGAGTAACAAAAGAAAAACTAAAACAAATTAATTCCACTTATCTTATTCATGGCAAACCAGTAACACAGACTAAAAACGCAAAATACCTAGGTGTTATTAATAAATGAAAAACTGTCATGGAATCCACATATTGATAAAACTACAAAAAAATCAAACAAAGCATTAGGATTTATTAAAAGAAATTTCTATAAATCAAATAAGAACATAAAACTAAAATGTTATTTAACCTTGGTTAGGCCAATAATAGAATATGCATCCTCTGTTTGGGACCCCTCAACTCAAGAAAAAAATAAAGAAACTAGAACAGACACAAAATAGAGCAGTGCGATTCATAACAAACGAATATTCACATTTGACTAGAGTAACACCTTTAGTAAAATCACTAAATTTAGAAAGCCTTCAGGACAGAAGGCTCAAAAGTAAAGTAGCAATAATACATAAAACACTGAACCATAATCTTCAAATACAAAAACAAAATTTAATAAAATACTCTGACAGACACAAAGATAAAGGCACATTCCTCGTCCCATATGCTAGGACAAATTTGTACAAATACTCCTTCTTCCCTAGTGCTATTAGAGCATGGAATGGGTGGTCTGAGCTAGCCAGGAAAACCAGTGACTTGGCAGAATTTGAGTCATTGGTTAATATGCATGACTAAATGCATGACGCGTAGGACGTAATCATCTTCTTTTTTGAAGTAACGTCTGTATTATATAAGATAAGATAAGATGTCTTCACATTGCTCTCTGTCTTTCATTCTTCATCCTGGAACTCAACAGTGAAAGGACCATAACCCTGGTATTATTTTCTGGAAATAAAAAAAGTGATTAAGTCCCTTAATGTAATTAACACCAATTTTTATAATTGTTTTACAAAATACATTAAATTCTTACCATTACCTATCAATCAGTCTGTTGAACCATGGGGGCACCACACAAGATCTGTCAACAGCCCTTCTATATTCCTCTCTGTACTTAGCCATGGATAAACCATTTCATGGCAGACCTGTCCATTCTTTGATGTCTTCCCATCTCTCTTTCTTCCTTCTTTGTACACAAATGAGGAAAAAAAGGACCATAATTCTTAGAAAAGAAATTTAAAATCATTAAATATAATTTAATTTAATTTCTAATTATTAATAAAATATCTTACCAGAATGCTAACCACTCTTTCTAAAACTATGACCAGTGCCTTATTTAAATCTTGAATTATATTTCTAGTCTAGGAGTTCCAATCAATTTTGTTGTATACAAAGGCCATGATACTGATTATAGGAATATGCCAGATGTCTGTTTCAGCATCTGAGTAAATAAATTAATGAAATTCCTATGACTCTAAGTTAGGGACTCTCATCTTTCATATCTGTATTTAAAAAAAAAACAAAAAAAACTGGACATACATTCCTCATAATCAGTTCCCATCCTATTTGTCATTTAAATATTTTGGACATTCCTTTTATATTCCAGCCAAGATCTCGCAGCGGACAGTAGAAAATGGCAGTTTGAACTTCAGATCATTGTGTCAACCGTCTCGTGCAAACCACTAAACCAGGCAGTTTTATCAAGATCCACCTAAGAATGAAAAATACTATAAGGTACACTTTCACATTACATCTAGAAAAGGATAGCTATATTTAACTTGATCTAGTAGAAGATGTACAACTATCATACCCATATAATGTAGATTAACAAACTGATTCAAGATAAATACTATTAAGCCAATCCTACACCCATACTACTTGTATACATAAAATTGGGTGGATCTAGAATTTTAGATCTAGATAGACTAGATTCTTATTAAAATTCTAGATCTTTTCTATTAAGTAATAAAAACCTTTAAAATGTATTTTAATATGGATGAAGCTGAACAGAAATGATTGGAAAATAGTCGATGCCAACGCAGAGGCTCTTGTTCTCGTATGAGCCATAGTTGTCTATTGACTGAAGGTGGTGGAGATAATTCAACAAGATGATTTACAATGTAATTCAAGAGATCTGTCTAGGTTAGTTCATTATTTTTCTTGAAGATTTCTATGATCAAGTCTAGATTTTCTAGATCTAGCATCATATACAATAATTTCTAGAGATCTAGTGCTAAGTCCTATACATATGGGATCTAGATCTAATCAAGATCTATCTAAAATCAGAATAAAAAATATGGAATGTCACACTAGATTTAGAATAGAATAGCAAAGTTTTACCAATATCTAGATTTTTAGTCCAGTAAATCAACTTATATAGATCAAGATATAAATTAAATTCACCTTTATCTATCCCTTAGTCTGTTGGACTGTTAAGGCACCACACAAGGTTTGTCGACCATTCTTTTCCTCACCGTCTTTTGAATGACTAATTCCTGAGAATAATAAACTGTTATTGTTAAAGAATATACAGGTAATCAGTGCTTTTTTGTAAAGAAATAGGTGCCGGAGATCAGTGATGGATTGCCTTTTAACATCTAATAAATAAATAATAAACTTTAAAATACAAAAGTAACTTTTTCGCTGCATTGAAAAAAGTGCTGGTACGCTGTACCAGTGCTTACTGTAATGCTGCTGACCTGAAAAATTGTAGTTAAACTAAATAATACAGTAATATTAAGCCCATACTAATTAGTCTTAGATATATAGATCTAGAAATTATATTGACATTGTGTAGATCTAGTCAATCTAGATTTCAAAGCAAAGAAAACAGAAGAACGGTAGACAAAATACATTAAATTCTTACCATTACCTATCAATCAGTCTGTTGAACCATGGGGGCACCACACAAGATCTGTCAACAGCCCTTCTATATTCCTCTATGTACTTAGCCATGGATAAACCATTTCATGGCAGACCTGCACATTCTTTGATGTCTTCCCATCTCTCTTTCTTCCTTCTTTGTACACAAATGTGGAAAAAATGGACCATAAGTCTTAAAAAGGAAATTTAAAATCATTAAATAAAATTTAATTTAATTTCTAATTATTAATAAAATATCTTACCAGATTGCTAGCCCTTCTTTCTAAAACTATGACCAGTGCCTTATTTAAATCTTGAATTATATTTCTAGTCTAGGAGTTCCAATCAATTTTGTTGTATACAAAGGCCATGATACTGATTATAGGAATATGCCAGATGTCTGTTTCAGCATCTGAGTAAATAAATTAATGAAACTACTATGACTCTAAGTTAGGGTACTGTCATCTTTCATATCTGTATTTAAAAAAAAAACAACTGGACATACATTCCTCATAATCAGTTCCCATCCTGTTTGTCATTTAAATATTTTGGACATTCCTTTTATATTCCAGCCAAGATCTCGCAGCGGACAGTAGAAAATGGCAGTTTGAACTTCAGATCATTGTGTCAACCGTCTCGTGCAAACCACTAAACCAGGCAGTTTTATCAAGATCCACCTAAGAATGAAAAATACTATAAGGTACACTTTCACATTACATCTAGAAAAGGATAGCTATATTTAACTTGATCTAGTAGAAGATGTACAACTATCATACCCATATAATGTAGATTAACAAACTGATTCAAGATAAATACTATTAAGCCAATCCTAAACCCATACTACTTGTATACATAAAATTGGGTGGATCTAGAATTTTAGATCTAGATAGACTAGATTCTTATTAAAATTCTAGATCTTTTCTATTAAGTAATAAAAACCTTTAAAATGTATTTTAATATGAATGAAGCTGAACAGAAATGATTGGAAAATAGTCGATGCCAACGCAGAGGCTCTTGTTCTCGTATGAGCCATAGTTGTCTATTGACTGAAGGTGGTGGAGATAATTCAACAAGATGATTTACAATGTAATTCAAGAGATCTGTCTAGGTTAGTTCATTATTTTTCTTGAAGATTTCTATGATCAAGTCTAGATTTTCTAGATCTAGCATCATATACAATAATTTCTAGAGATCTAGTGCTAAGTCCTATACATATGGGATCTAGATCTAATCAAGATCTATCTAAAATCAGAATAAAAAATATGGAATGTCACACTAGATTTAGAATAGAATAGCAAAGTTTTACCAATATCTAGATTTTTAGTCCAGTAAATCAACTTATATAGATCAAGATATAAATTAAATTCACCTTTATCTATCCCTTAGTCTGTTGGACTGTTAAGGCACCACACAAGGTTTGTCGACCATTCTTTTCCTCACCGTCTTTTGAATGACTAATTCCTGAGAATAATAAACTGTTATTGTTAAAGAATATACAGGTAATCAGTGCTTTTTTGTAAAGAAATAGGTGCCAGAGATCAGTGATGGATTGCCTTTTAACATCTAATAAATAAATAATAAACTTTAAAATACAAAAGTAACTTTTTCGCTGCATTGAAAAAAGTGCCGGTACGCTGTACCAGTGCTTACTGTAATGCTGCTGACCTGAAAAATTGTAGTTAAACTAAATAATACAGTAATATTAAGCCCATACTAATTAGTCTTAGATATATAGATCTAGAAATTATATTGACATTGTGTAGATCTAGTCAATCTAGATTTCAAAGCAAAGAAAACAGAAGAACGGTAGACCATAAGGCAAAGACGATAGGATCGACATGGACCAAGCTGAAGAAATCCAGAATATTTATTGAAAATTTTTAGTTAGATCTAGACTAATAATCTAGAATACTAGGACTATAGTAATCTATACATTCTTTTCTAGACTCTACTAGACAAACTCTAATGATGATTCTAATATTAAATATAAACCTAAGTTTAGATCAAATCATTAAAAAGCCAACTAGATTAAACAACACATTAGATCTCTTCTTAACCAACAGACCTGGATTAGTAGTTGATTATGATATTATCCCTGGTCTATCAGACCATGAGATCATAAAAATATACAGTCAGATAAAAGCAGTAGCCAATACAAAACCCAAAAGAAAAATCTTACTCTGGAATAAATGTAACCTAACACAACTACACCAAGCTGCATTAAACTTTCAACAAACATTCTTATTAGAAAAAGACATTAACCAACCAGTCGATGACCTCTGGAATTTCATTAAAAACCATCTTAAAAGATACACATCAAACAAAATAAATAAATGCTGGTTTAATAATAGACTAAAGAAGCTTTGTAAACAGAAGGAAAACCTATATAAAAAATTTTAAGAAACTAATGCAGAAAGAGTTTACAAAAAGTATATAAAAATTAAACACTTAACCCAAAAAGTAAGCAGACAGCTGCAGAGTGAATACATAAACAATGTAATATCTAAAGATAACAACAAAAACCTATGGTCATACATTAGGTCTAAGAAAATGGAAACAACAGGCGTAGCGCCATTAAAAGATGAACATAACATAATACATAATGATAATGAAACTAAAGCAAACATTCTAAACAAATACTATGCATCAGCATTCTCAGCCCCAGGAGACAAAGAGATATTACTGAATTTGAACCAACAAGTATACAACATAGAAGATATAGTAGTACAAGAAAATAGAATTCAAAAACTATTAGCCAACACCAAACCAAATAAAGCTTCTGGACCTGATGGTATTCCAGCTAGATTACTCAAAGAACTAAGTAATGAGCTAGCCCCAGTGTTCAAAATACTCTTTCAGGCTTCACTTAACCAGGGCAGAGTACCAAAGGACTGGAAAGAAGCTTATGTCACCCCCCTATTTAAAAAAGGAGAAAAATCTGACCCAGGAAACTACAGACCAGTGTCACTTACCAGCATCACATGTAAAATCCTAGAACACATAATGTGTAGCAACATCATAAACCACTTAGACAAACATAATGTCCTCACACCATACCAACATGGCTTTAGGAAATATAGATCATGTGAAACTCAACTAATATGTCTAATTGATGATTTTTCAAAAGGTTTAGATAATAGTGAACAAATAGATGCTTTCTTACTAGATTTTTCTAAGGCTTTTGACAAAGTTCACCACCATAATTTGCTTAAAAAATTAAAATGTTTCGGCAATAATGGTCCACTGCATCAGTGGATTAAAGACTTTCTGATAGGGAGAGAACAAACTGTAATAATAAATGGTTCTAAATCAACACCGATAACAGTAAACTCAGGTGTACCTCAAGGAACAGTCTTGGGTCCACTACTTTTAATTTACATAAATGATTTACCAAATTGCATTACTTCAGGAACAAAAGTCAGATTATTTGCAGACGATTGCATAATATATAGAACAATAAAAACAACACAAGACACAGATATTTTACAAAGAGAATTAGATGAATTACAGAAATGGGAATCAAATTGGAGCATGTCTTTCCACCCAGAAAAATGTCAGTTGTTAAGAGTAACAAAAGAAAAACTAAAACAAATTAATTCCACTTATCTTATTCATGGCAAACCAGTAACACAGACTAAAAACGCAAAATACCTAGGTGTTATTAATAAATGAAAAACTGTCATGGAATCCACATATTGATAAAACTACAAAAAAATCAAACAAAGCATTAGGATTTATTAAAAGAAATTTCTATAAATCAAATAAGAACATAAAACTAAAATGTTATTTAACCTTGGTTAGGCCAATAATAGAATATGCATCCTCTGTTTGGGACCCCTCAACTCAAGAAAAAAATAAAGAAACTAGAACAGACACAAAATAGAGCAGTGCGATTCATAACAAACGAATATTCACATTTGACTAGAGTAACACCTTTAGTAAAATCACTAAATTTAGAAAGCCTTCAGGACAGAAGGCTCAAAAGTAAAGTAGCAATAATACATAAAACACTGAACCATAATCTTCAAATACAAAAACAAAATTTAATAAAATACTCTGACAGACACAAAGATAAAGGCACATTCCTCGTCCCATATGCTAGGACAAATTTGTACAAATACTCCTTCTTCCCTAGTGCTATTAGAGCATGGAATGGGTGGTCTGAGCTAGCCAGGAAAACCAGTGACTTGGCAGAATTTGAGTCATTGGTTAATATGCATGACTAAATGCATGACGCGTAGGACGTAATCATCTTCTTTTTTGAGGTAACGTCTGTATTATATAAGATAAGATAAGATGTCTTCACATTGCTCTCTGTCTTTCATTCTTCATCCTGGAACTCAACAGTGAAAGGACCATAACCCTGGTATTATTTTCTGGAAATAAAAAAAGTGATTAAGTCCCTTAATGTAATTAACACCAATTTTTATAATTGTTTTACAAAATACATTAAATTCTTACCATTACCTATCAATCAGTCTGTTGAACCATGGGGGCACCACACAAGATCTGTCAACAGCCCTTCTATATTCCTCTATGTACTTAGCCATGGATAAACCATTTCATGGCAGACCTGCACATTCTTTGATGTTTTCCCATCTCTCTTTCTTCCTTCTTTGTACACAAATGTGGAAAAAATGGACCATAAGTCTTAAAAAGGAAATTTAAAATCATTAAATAAAATTTAATTTAATTTCTAATTATTAATAAAATATCTTACCAGAATGCTAGCCACTCTTTCTAAAACTATGACCAGTGCCTTATTTAAATCTTGAATTATATTTCTAGTCTAGGAGTTCCAATCAATTTTGTTGTATACAAAGGCCATGATACTGATTATAGGAATATGCCAGATGTCTGTTTCAGCATCTGAGTAAATAAATTAATGAAATTCCTATGACTCTAAGTTAGGGTACTGTCATCTTTCATATCTGTATTTAAAAAAAAACAAAAAAAACTGGACATACATTCCTCATAATCAGTTCCCATCCTATTTGTCATTTAAATATTTTGGACATTCCTTTTATATTCCAGCCAAGATCTCGCAGTGGACAGTAGAAAATGGCAGTTTGAACTTCAGATCATTGTGTCAACCGTCTCGTGCAAACCACTAAACCAGGCAGTTTTATCAAGATCCACCTAAGAATGAAAAATACTATAAGGTACACTTTCACATTACATCTAGAAAAGGATAGCTATATTTAACTTGATCTAGTAGAAGATGTACAACTATCATACCCATATAATGTAGATTAACAAACTGATTCAAGATAAATACTATTAAGCCAATCCTACACCCATACTACTTGTATACATAAAATTGGGTGGATCTAGAATTTTAGATCTAGATAGACTAGATTCTTATTAAAATTCTAGATCTTTTCTATTAAGTAATAAAAACCTTTAAAATGTATTTTAATATGGATGAAGCTGAACAGAAATGATTGGAAAATAGTCGATGCCAACGCAGAGGCTCTTGTTCTCGTATGAGCCATAGTTGTCTATTGACTGAAGGTGGTGGAGATAATTCAACAAGATGATTTACAATGTAATTCAAGAGATCTGTCTAGGTTAGTTCATTATTTTTCTTGAAGATTTCTATGATCAAGTCTAGATTTTCTAGATCTAGCATCATATACAATAATTTCTAGAGATCTAGTGCTAAGTCCTATACATATGGGATCTAGATCTAATCAAGATCTATCTAAAATCAGAATAAAAAATATGGAATGTCACACTAGATTTAGAATAGAATAGCAAAGTTTTACCAATATCTAGATTTTTAGTCCAGTAAATCAACTTATATAGATCAAGATATAAATTAAATTCACCTTTATCTATCCCTTAGTCTGTTGGACTGTTAAGGCACCACACAAGGTTTGTCGACCATTCTTTTCCTCACCGTCTTTTGAATGACTAATTCCTGAGAATAATAAACTGTTATTGTTAAAGAATATACAGGTAATCAGTGCTTTTTTGTAAAGAAATAGGTGCCAGAGATCAGTGATGGATTGCCTTTTAACATCTAATAAATAAATAATAAACTTTAAAATACAAAAGTAACTTTTTCGCTGCATTGAAAAAAGTGCCGGTACGCTGTACCAGTGCTTACTGTAATGCTGCTGACCTGAAAAATTGTAGTTAAACTAAATAATACAGTAATATTAAGCCCATACTAATTAGTCTTAGATATATAGATCTAGAAATTATATTGACATTGTGTAGATCTAGTCAATCTAGATTTCAAAGCAAAGAAAACAGAAGAACGGTAGACCATAAGGCAAAGACGATAGGATCGACATGGACCAAGCTGAAGAAATCCAGAATATTTATTGAAAATTTTTAGTTAGATCTAGACTAATAATCTAGAATACTAGGACTATAGTAATCTATACATTCTTTTCTAGACTTTACTAGACAAACTCTAATGATGATTCTAATATTAAATATAAACCTAAGTTTAGATCAAATCATTAAAAAGCCAACTAGATTAAACAACACATTAGATCTCTTCTTAACCAACAGACCTGGATTAGTAGTTGATTATGATATTATCCCTGGTCTATCAGACCATGAGATCATAAAAATATACAGTCAGATAAAAGCAGTAGCCAATACAAAACCCAAAAGAAAAATCTTACTCTGGAATAAATGTAACCTAACACAACTACACCAAGCTGCATTAAACTTTCAACAAACATTCTTATTAGAAAAAGACATTAACCAACCAGTCGATGACCTCTGGAATTTCATTAAAAACCATCTTAAAAGATACACATCAAACAAAATAAATAAATGCTGGTTTAATAATAGACTAAAGAAGCTTTGTAAACAGAAGGAAAACCTATATAAAAAATTTTAAGAAACTAATGCAGAAAGAGTTTACAAAAAGTATATAAAAATTAAACACTTAACCCAAAAAGTAAGCAGACAGCTGCAGAGTGAATACATAAACAATGTAATATCTAAAGATAACAACAAAAACCTATGGTCATACATTAGGTCTAAGAAAATGGAAACAACAGGCGTAGCGCCATTAAAAGATGAACATAACATAATACATAATGATAATGAAACTAAAGCAAACATTCTAAACAAATACTATGCATCAGCATTCTCAGCCCCAGGAGACAAAGAGATATTACTGAATTTGAACCAACAAGTATACAACATAGAAGATATAGTAGTACAAGAAAATAGAATTCAAAAACTATTAGCCAACACCAAACCAAATAAAGCTTCTGGACCTGATGGTATTCCAGCTAGATTACTCAAAGAACTAAGTAATGAGCTAGCCCCAGTGTTCAAAATACTCTTTCAGGCTTCACTTAACCAGGGCAGAGTACCAAAGGACTGGAAAGAAGCTTATGTCACCCCCCTATTTAAAAAAGGAGAAAAATCTGACCCAGGAAACTACAGACCAGTGTCACTTACCAGCATCACATGTAAAATCCTAGAACACATAATGTGTAGCAACATCATAAACCACTTAGACAAACATAATGTCCTCACACCATACCAACATGGCTTTAGGAAATATAGATCATGTGAAACTCAACTAATATGTCTAATTGATGATTTTTCAAAAGGTTTAGATAATAGTGAACAAATAGATGCTTTCTTACTAGATTTTTCTAAGGCTTTTGACAAAGTTCACCACCATAATTTGCTTAAAAAATTAAAATGTTTCGGCAATAATGGTCCACTGCATCAGTGGATTAAAGACTTTCTGATAGGGAGAGAACAAACTGTAATAATAAATGGTTCTAAATCAACACCGATAACAGTAAACTCAGGTGTACCTCAAGGAACAGTCTTGGGTCCACTACTTTTAATTTACATAAATGATTTACCAAATTGCATTACTTCAGGAACAAAAGTCAGATTATTTGCAGACGATTGCATAATATATAGAACAATAAAAACAACACAAGACACAGATATTTTACAAAGAGAATTAGATGAATTACAGAAATGGGAATCAAATTGGAGCATGTCTTTCCACCCAGAAAAATGTCAGTTGTTAAGAGTAACAAAAGAAAAACTAAAACAAATTAATTCCACTTATCTTATTCATGGCAAACCAGTAACACAGACTAAAAACGCAAAATACCTAGGTGTTATTAATAAATGAAAAACTGTCATGGAATCCACATATTGATAAAACTACAAAAAAATCAAACAAAGCATTAGGATTTATTAAAAGAAATTTCTATAAATCAAATAAGAACATAAAACTAAAATGTTATTTAACCTTGGTTAGGCCAATAATAGAATATGCATCCTCTGTTTGGGACCCCTCAACTCAAGAAAAAAATAAAGAAACTAGAACAGACACAAAATAGAGCAGTGCGATTCATAACAAACGAATATTCACATTTGACTAGAGTAACACCTTTAGTAAAATCACTAAATTTAGAAAGCCTTCAGGACAGAAGGCTCAAAAGTAAAGTAGCAATAATACATAAAACACTGAACCATAATCTTCAAATACAAAAACAAAATTTAATAAAATACTCTGACAGACACAAAGATAAAGGCACATTCCTCGTCCCATATGCTAGGACAAATTTGTACAAATACTCCTTCTTCCCTAGTGCTATTAGAGCATGGAATGGGTGGTCTGAGCTAGCCAGGAAAACCAGTGACTTGGCAGAATTTGAGTCATTGGTTAATATGCATGACTAAATGCATGACGCGTAGGACGTAATCATCTTCTTTTTTGAAGTAACGTCTGTATTATATAAGATAAGATAAGATGTCTTCACATTGCTCTCTGTCTTTCATTCTTCATCCTGGAACTCAACAGTGAAAGGACCATAACCCTGGTATTATTTTCTGGAAATAAAAAAAGTGATTAAGTCCCTTAATGTAATTAACACCAATTTTTATAATTGTTTTACAAAATACATTAAATTCTTACCATTACCTATCAATCAGTCTGTTGAACCATGGGGGCACCACACAAGATCTGTCAACAGCCCTTCTATATTCCTCTATGTACTTAGCCATGGATAAACCATTTCATGGCAGACCTGCACATTCTTTGATGTCTTCCCATCTCTCTTTCTTCCTTCTTTGTACACAAATGTGGAAAAAATGGACCATAAGTCTTAAAAAGGAAATTTAAAATCATTAAATAAAATTTAATTTAATTTCTAATTATTAATAAAATATCTTACCAGAATGCTAGCCACTCTTTCTAAAACTATGACCAGTGCCTTATTTAAATCTTGAATTATATTTCTAGTCTAGGAGTTCCAATCAATTTTGTTGTATACAAAGGCCATGATACTGATTATAGGAATATGCCAGATGTCTGTTTCAGCATCTGAGTAAATAAATTAATGAAACTACTATGACTCTAAGTTAGGGTACTGTCATCTTTCATATCTGTATTTAAAAAAAAAAAAACTGGACATACATTCCTCATAATCAGTTCCCATCCTGTTTGTCATTTAAATATTTTGGACATTCCTTTTATATTCCAGCCAAGATCTCGCAGCGGACAGTAGAAAATGGCAGTTTGAACTTCAGATCATTGTGTCAACCGTCTCGTGCAAACCACTAAACCAGGCAGTTTTATCAAGATCCACCTAAGAATGAAAAATACTATAAGGTACACTTTCACATTACATCTAGAAAAGGATAGCTATATTTAACTTGATCTAGTAGAAGATGTACAACTATCATACCCATATAATGTAGATTAACAAACTGATTCAAGATAAATACTATTAAGCCAATCCTAAACCCATACTACTTGTATACATAAAATTGGGTGGATCTAGAATTTTAGATCTAGATAGACTAGATTCTTATTAAAATTCTAGATCTTTTCTATTAAGTAATAAAAACCTTTAAAATTTATTTTAATATGAATGAAGCTGAACAGAAATGATTGGAAAATAGTCGATGCCAACGCAGAGGCTCTTGTTCTCGTATGAGCCATAGTTGTCTATTGACTGAAGGTGGTGGAGATAATTCAACAAGATGATTTACAATGTAATTCAAGAGATCTGTCTAGGTTAGTTCATTATTTTTCTTGAAGATTTCTATGATCAAGTCTAGATTTTCTAGATCTAGCATCATATACAATAATTTCTAGAGATCTAGTGCTAAGTCCTATACATATGGGATCTAGATCTAATCAAGATCTATCTAAAATCAGAATAAAAAATATGGAATGTCACACTAGATTTAGAATAGAATAGCAAAGTTTTACCAATATCTAGATTTTTAGTCCAGTAAATCAACTTATATAGATCAAGATATAAATTAAATTCACCTTTATCTATCCCTTAGTCTGTTGGACTGTTAAGGCACCACACAAGGTTTGTCGACCATTCTTTTCCTCACCGTCTTTTGAATGACTAATTCCTGAGAATAATAAACTGTTATTGTTAAAGAATATACAGGTAATCAGTGCTTTTTTGTAAAGAAATAGGTGCCGGAGATCAGTGATGGATTGCCTTTTAACATCTAATAAATAAATAATAAACTTTAAAATACAAAAGTAACTTTTTCGCTGCATTGAAAAAAGTGCCGGTACGCTGTACCAGTGCTTACTGTAATGCTGCTGACCTGAAAAATTGTAGTTAAACTAAATAATACAGTAATATTAAGCCCATACTAATTAGTCTTAGATATATAGATCTAGAAATTATATTGACATTGTGTAGATCTAGTCAATCTAGATTTCAAAGCAAAGAAAACAGAAGAACGGTAGACCATAAGGCAAAGACGATAGGATCGACATGGACCAAGCTGAAGAAATCCAGAATATTTATTGAAAATTTTTAGTTAGATCTAGACTAATAATCTAGAATACTAGGACTATAGTAATCTATACATTCTTTTCTAGACTCTACTAGACAAACTCTAATGATGATTCTAATATTAAATATAAACCTAAGTTTAGATCAAATCATTAAAAAGCCAACTAGATTAAACAACACATTAGATCTCTTCTTAACCAACAGACCTGGATTAGTAGTTGATTATGATATTATCCCTGGTCTATCAGACCATGAGATCATAAAAATATACAGTCAGATAAAAGCAGTAGCCAATACAAAACCCAAAAGAAAAATCTTACTCTGGAATAAATGTAACCTAACACAACTACACCAAGCTGCATTAAACTTTCAACAAACATTCTTATTAGAAAAAGACATTAACCAACCAGTCGATGACCTCTGGAATTTCATTAAAAACCATCTTAAAAGATACACATCAAACAAAATAAATAAATGCTGGTTTAATAATAGACTAAAGAAGCTTTGTAAACAGAAGGAAAACCTATATAAAAAATTTTAAGAAACTAATGCAGAAAGAGTTTACAAAAAGTATATAAAAATTAAACACTTAACCCAAAAAGTAAGCAGACAGCTGCAGAGTGAATACATAAACAATGTAATATCTAAAGATAACAACAAAAACCTATGGTCATACATTAGGTCTAAGAAAATGGAAACAACAGGCGTAGCGCCATTAAAAGATGAACATAACATAATACATAATGATAATGAAACTAAAGCAAACATTCTAAACAAATACTATGCATCAGCATTCTCAGCCCCAGGAGACAAAGAGATATTACTGAATTTGAACCAACAAGTATACAACATAGAAGATATAGTAGTACAAGAAAATAGAATTCAAAAACTATTAGCCAACACCAAACCAAATAAAGCTTCTGGACCTGATGGTATTCCAGCTAGATTACTCAAAGAACTAAGTAATGAGCTAGCCCCAGTGTTCAAAATACTCTTTCAGGCTTCACTTAACCAGGGCAGAGTACCAAAGGACTGGAAAGAAGCTTATGTCACCCCCCTATTTAAAAAAGGAGAAAAATCTGACCCAGGAAACTACAGACCAGTGTCACTTACCAGCATCACATGTAAAATCCTAGAACACATAATATGTAGCAACATCATAAACCACTTAGACAAACATAATGTCCTCACACCATACCAACATGGCTTTAGGAAATATAGATCATGTGAAACTCAACTAATATGTCTAATTGATGATTTTTCAAAAGGTTTAGATAATAGTGAACAAATAGATGCTTTCTTACTAGATTTTTCTAAGGCTTTTGACAAAGTTCACCACCATAATTTGCTTAAAAAATTAAAATGTTTCGGCAATAATGGTCCACTGCATCAGTGGATTAAAGACTTTCTGATAGGGAGAGAACAAACTGTAATAATAAATGGTTCTAAATCAACACCGATAACAGTAAACTCAGGTGTACCTCAAGGAACAGTCTTGGGTCCACTACTTTTAATTTACATAAATGATTTACCAAATTGCATTACTTCAGGAACAAAAGTCAGATTATTTGCAGACGATTGCATAATATATAGAACAATAAAAACAACACAAGACACAGATATTTTACAAAGAGAATTAGATGAATTACAGAAATGGGAATCAAATTGGAGCATGTCTTTCCACCCAGAAAAATGTCAGTTGTTAAGAGTAACAAAAGAAAAACTAAAACAAATTAATTCCACTTATCTTATTCATGGCAAACCAGTAACACAGACTAAAAACGCAAAATACCTAGGTGTTATTAATAAATGAAAAACTGTCATGGAATCCACATATTGATAAAACTACAAAAAAATCAAACAAAGCATTAGGATTTATTAAAAGAAATTTCTATAAATCAAATAAGAACATAAAACTAAAATGTTATTTAACCTTGGTTAGGCCAATAATAGAATATGCATCCTCTGTTTGGGACCCCTCAACTCAAGAAAAAAATAAAGAAACTAGAACAGACACAAAATAGAGCAGTGCGATTCATAACAAACGAATATTCACATTTGACTAGAGTAACACCTTTAGTAAAATCACTAAATTTAGAAAGCCTTCAGGACAGAAGGCTCAAAAGTAAAGTAGCAATAATACATAAAACACTGAACCATAATCTTCAAATACAAAAACAAAATTTAATAAAATACTCTGACAGACACAAAGATAAAGGCACATTCCTCGTCCCATATGCTAGGACAAATTTGTACAAATACTCCTTCTTCCCTAGTGCTATTAGAGCATGGAATGGGTGGTCTGAGCTAGCCAGGAAAACCAGTGACTTGGCAGAATTTGAGTCATTGGTTAATATGCATGACTAAATGCATGACGCGTAGGACGTAATCATCTTCTTTTTTGAAGTAACGTCTGTATTATATAAGATAAGATAAGATGTCTTCACATTGCTCTCTGTCTTTCATTCTTCATCCTGGAACTCAACAGTGAAAGGACCATAACCCTGGTATTATTTTCTGGAAATAAAAAAAGTGATTAAGTCCCTTAATGTAATTAACACCAATTTTTATAATTGTTTTACAAAATACATTAAATTCTTACCATTACCTATCAATCAGTCTGTTGAACCATGGGGGCACCACACAAGATCTGTCAACAGCCCTTCTATATTCCTCTATGTACTTAGCCATGGATAAACCATTTCATGGCAGACCTGCACATTCTTTGATGTTTTCCCATCTCTCTTTCTTCCTTCTTTGTACACAAATGTGGAAAAAATGGACCATAAGTCTTAAAAAGGAAATTTAAAATCATTAAATAAAATTTAATTTAATTTCTAATTATTAATAAAATATCTTACCAGAATGCTAGCCACTCTTTCTAAAACTATGACCAGTGCCTTATTTAAATCTTGAATTATATTTCTAGTCTAGGAGTTCCAATCAATTTTGTTGTATACAAAGGCCATGATACTGATTATAGGAATATGCCAGATGTCTGTTTCAGCATCTGAGTAAATAAATTAATGAAATTCCTATGACTCTAAGTTAGGGTACTGTCATCTTTCATATCTGTATTTAAAAAAAAACAAAAAAAACTGGACATACATTCCTCATAATCAGTTCCCATCCTATTTGTCATTTAAATATTTTGGACATTCCTTTTATATTCCAGCCAAGATCTCGCAGCGGACAGTAGAAAATGGCAGTTTGAACTTCAGATCATTGTGTCAACCGTCTCGTGCAAACCACTAAACCAGGCAGTTTTATCAAGATCCACCTAAGAATGAAAAATACTATAAGGTACACTTTCACATTACATCTAGAAAAGGATAGCTATATTTAACTTGATCTAGTAGAAGATGTACAACTATCATACCCATATAATGTAGATTAACAAACTGATTCAAGATAAATACTATTAAGCCAATCCTACACCCATACTACTTGTATACATAAAATTGGGTGGATCTAGAATTTTAGATCTAGATAGACTAGATTCTTATTAAAATTCTAGATTTTTTCTATTAAGTAATAAAAACCTTTAAAATGTATTTTAATATGGATGAAGCTGAACAGAAATGATTGGAAAATAGTCGATGCCAACGCAGAGGCTCTTGTTCTCGTATGAGCCATAGTTGTCTATTGACTGAAGGTGGTGGAGATAATTCAACAAGATGATTTACAATGTAATTCAAGAGATCTGTCTAGGTTAGTTCATTATTTTTCTTGAAGATTTCTATGATCAAGTCTAGATTTTCTAGATCTAGCATCATATACAATAATTTCTAGAGATCTAGTGCTAAGTCCTATACATATGGGATCTAGATCTAATCAAGATCTATCTAAAATCAGAATAAAAAATATGGAATGTCACACTAGATTTAGAATAGAATAGCAAAGTTTTACCAATATCTAGATTTTTAGTCCAGTAAATCAACTTATATAGATCAAGATATAAATTAAATTCACCTTTATCTATCCCTTAGTCTGTTGGACTGTTAAGGCACCACACAAGGTTTGTCGACCATTCTTTTCCTCACCGTCTTTTGAATGACTAATTCCTGAGAATAATAAACTGTTATTGTTAAAGAATATACAGGTAATCAGTGCTTTTTTGTAAAGAAATAGGTGCCGGAGATCAGTGATGGATTGCCTTTTAACATCTAATAAATAAATAATAAACTTTAAAATACAAAAGTAACTTTTTCGCTGCATTGAAAAAAGTGCCGGTACGCTGTACCAGTGCTTACTGTAATGCTGCTGACCTGAAAAATTGTAGTTAAACTAAATAATACAGTAATATTAAGCCCATACTAATTAGTCTTAGATATATAGATCTAGAAATTATATTGACATTGTGTAGATCTAGTCAATCTAGATTTCAAAGCAAAGAAAACAGAAGAACGGTAGACCATAAGGCAAAGACGATAGGATCGACATGGACCAAGCTGAAGAAATCCAGAATATTTATTGAAAATTTTTAGTTAGATCTAGACTAATAATCTAGAATACTAGGACTATAGTAATCTATACATTCTTTTCTAGACTTTACTAGACAAACTCTAATGATGATTCTAATATTAAATATAAACCTAAGTTTAGATCAAATCATTAAAAAGCCAACTAGATTAAACAACACATTAGATCTCTTCTTAACCAACAGACCTGGATTAGTAGTTGATTATGATATTATCCCTGGTCTATCAGACCATGAGATCATAAAAATATACAGTCAGATAAAAGCAGTAGCCAATACAAAACCCAAAAGAAAAATCTTACTCTGGAATAAATGTAACCTAACACAACTACACCAAGCTGCATTAAACTTTCAACAAACATTCTTATTAGAAAAAGACATTAACCAACCAGTCGATGACCTCTGGAATTTCATTAAAAACCATCTTAAAAGATACACATCAAACAAAATAAATAAATGCTGGTTTAATAATAGACTAAAGAAGCTTTGTAAACAGAAGGAAAACCTATATAAAAAATTTTAAGAAACTAATGCAGAAAGAGTTTACAAAAAGTATATAAAAATTAAACACTTAACCCAAAAAGTAAGCAGACAGCTGCAGAGTGAATACATAAACAATGTAATATCTAAAGATAACAACAAAAACCTATGGTCATACATTAGGTCTAAGAAAATGGAAACAACAGGCGTAGCGCCATTAAAAGATGAACATAACATAATACATAATGATAATGAAACTAAAGCAAACATTCTAAACAAATACTATGCATCAGCATTCTCAGCCCCAGGAGACAAAGAGATATTACTGAATTTGAACCAACAAGTATACAACATAGAAGATATAGTAGTACAAGAAAATAGAATTCAAAAACTATTAGCCAACACCAAACCAAATAAAGCTTCTGGACCTGATGGTATTCCAGCTAGATTACTCAAAGAACTAAGTAATGAGCTAGCCCCAGTGTTCAAAATACTCTTTCAGGCTTCACTTAACCAGGGCAGAGTACCAAAGGACTGGAAAGAAGCTTATGTCACCCCCCTATTTAAAAAAGGAGAAAAATCTGACCCAGGAAACTACAGACCAGTGTCACTTACCAGCATCACATGTAAAATCCTAGAACACATAATATGTAGCAACATCATAAACCACTTAGACAAACATAATGTCCTCACACCATACCAACATGGCTTTAGGAAATATAGATCATGTGAAACTCAACTAATATGTCTAATTGATGATTTTTCAAAAGGTTTAGATAATAGTGAACAAATAGATGCTTTCTTACTAGATTTTTCTAAGGCTTTTGACAAAGTTCACCACCATAATTTGCTTAAAAAATTAAAATGTTTCGGCAATAATGGTCCACTGCATCAGTGGATTAAAGACTTTCTGATAGGGAGAGAACAAACTGTAATAATAAATGGTTCTAAATCAACACCGATAACAGTAAACTCAGGTGTACCTCAAGGAACAGTCTTGGGTCCACTACTTTTAATTTACATAAATGATTTACCAAATTGCATTACTTCAGGAACAAAAGTCAGATTATTTGCAGACGATTGCATAATATATAGAACAATAAAAACAACACAAGACACAGATATTTTACAAAGAGAATTAGATGAATTACAGAAATGGGAATCAAATTGGAGCATGTCTTTCCACCCAGAAAAATGTCAGTTGTTAAGAGTAACAAAAGAAAAACTAAAACAAATTAATTCCACTTATCTTATTCATGGCAAACCAGTAACACAGACTAAAAACGCAAAATACCTAGGTGTTATTAATAAATGAAAAACTGTCATGGAATCCACATATTGATAAAACTACAAAAAAATCAAACAAAGCATTAGGATTTATTAAAAGAAATTTCTATAAATCAAATAAGAACATAAAACTAAAATGTTATTTAACCTTGGTTAGGCCAATAATAGAATATGCATCCTCTGTTTGGGACCCCTCAACTCAAGAAAAAAATAAAGAAACTAGAACAGACACAAAATAGAGCAGTGCGATTCATAACAAACGAATATTCACATTTGACTAGAGTAACACCTTTAGTAAAATCACTAAATTTAGAAAGCCTTCAGGACAGAAGGCTCAAAAGTAAAGTAGCAATAATACATAAAACACTGAACCATAATCTTCAAATACAAAAACAAAATTTAATAAAATACTCTGACAGACACAAAGATAAAGGCACATTCCTCGTCCCATATGCTAGGACAAATTTGTACAAATACTCCTTCTTCCCTAGTGCTATTAGAGCATGGAATGGGTGGTCTGAGCTAGCCAGGAAAACCAGTGACTTGGCAGAATTTGAGTCATTGGTTAATATGCATGACTAAATGCATGACGCGTAGGACGTAATCATCTTCTTTTTTGAAGTAACGTCTGTATTATATAAGATAAGATAAGATGTCTTCACATTGCTCTCTGTCTTTCATTCTTCATCCTGGAACTCAACAGTGAAAGGACCATAACCCTGGTATTATTTTCTGGAAATAAAAAAAGTGATTAAGTCCCTTAATGTAATTAACACCAATTTTTATAATTGTTTTACAAAATACATTAAATTCTTACCATTACCTATCAATCAGTCTGTTGAACCATGGGGGCACCACACAAGATCTGTCAACAGCCCTTCTATATTCCTCTATGTACTTAGCCATGGATAAACCATTTCATGGCAGACCTGCACATTCTTTGATGTCTTCCCATCTCTCTTTCTTCCTTCTTTGTACACAAATGTGGAAAAAATGGACCATAAGTCTTAAAAAGGAAATTTAAAATCATTAAATAAAATTTAATTTAATTTCTAATTATTAATAAAAAATCTTACCAGAATGCTAGCCACTCTTTCTAAAACTATGACCAGTGCCTTATTTAAATCTTGAATTATATTTCTAGTCTAGGAGTTCCAATCAATTTTGTTGTATACAAAGGCCATGATACTGATTATAGGAATATGCCAGATGTCTGTTTCAGCATCTGAGTAAATAAATTAATGAAACTACTATGACTCTAAGTTAGGGTACTGTCATCTTTCATATCTGTATTTAAAAAAAAAAAAACTGGACATACATTCCTCATAATCAGTTCCCATCCTGTTTGTCATTTAAATATTTTGGACATTCCTTTTATATTCCAGCCAAGATCTCGCAGCGGACAGTAGAAAATGGCAGTTTGAACTTCAGATCATTGTGTCAACCGTCTCGTGCAAACCACTAAACCAGGCAGTTTTATCAAGATCCACCTAAGAATGAAAAATACTATAAGGTACACTTTCACATTACATCTAGAAAAGGATAGCTATATTTAACTTGATCTAGTAGAAGATGTACAACTATCATACCCATATAATGTAGATTAACAAACTGATTCAAGATAAATACTATTAAGCCAATCCTAAACCCATACTACTTGTATACATAAAATTGGGTGGATCTAGAATTTTAGATCTAGATAGACTAGATTCTTATTAAAATTCTAGATCTTTTCTATTAAGTAATAAAAACCTTTAAAATGTATTTTAATATGAATGAAGCTGAACAGAAATGATTGGAAAATAGTCGATGCCAACGCAGAGGCTCTTGTTCTCGTATGAGCCATAGTTGTCTATTGACTGAAGGTGGTGGAGATAATTCAACAAGATGATTTACAATGTAATTCAAGAGATCTGTCTAGGTTAGTTCATTATTTTTCTTGAAGATTTCTATGATCAAGTCTAGATTTTCTAGATCTAGCATCATATACAATAATTTCTAGAGATCTAGTGCTAAGTCCTATACATATGGGATCTAGATCTAATCAAGATCTATCTAAAATCAGAATAAAAAATATGGAATGTCACACTAGATTTAGAATAGAATAGCAAAGTTTTACCAATATCTAGATTTTTAGTCCAGTAAATCAACTTATATAGATCAAGATATAAATTAAATTCACCTTTATCTATCCCTTAGTCTGTTGGACTGTTAAGGCACCACACAAGGTTTGTCGACCATTCTTTTCCTCACCGTCTTTTGAATGACTAATTCCTGAGAATAATAAACTGTTATTGTTAAAGAATATACAGGTAATCAGTGCTTTTTTGTAAAGAAATAGGTGCCGGAGATCAGTGATGGATTGCCTTTTAACATCTAATAAATAAATAATAAACTTTAAAATACAAAAGTAACTTTTTCGCTGCATTGAAAAAAGTGCCGGTACGCTGTACCAGTGCTTACTGTAATGCTGCTGACCTGAAAAATTGTAGTTAAACTAAATAATACAGTAATATTAAGCCCATACTAATTAGTCTTAGATATATAGATCTAGAAATTATATTGACATTGTGTAGATCTAGTCAATCTAGATTTCAAAGCAAAGAAAACAGAAGAACGGTAGACCATAAGGCAAAGACGATAGGATCGACATGGACCAAGCTGAAGAAATCCAGAATATTTATTGAAAATTTTTAGTTAGATCTAGACTAATAATCTAGAATACTAGGACTATAGTAATCTATACATTCTTTTCTAGACCTTACTAGACAAACTCTAATGATGATTCTAATATTAAATATAAACCTAAGTTTAGATCAAATCATTAAAAAGCCAACTAGATTAAACAACACATTAGATCTCTTCTTAACCAACAGACCTGGAATAGTAGTTGATTATGATATTATCCCTGGTCTATCAGACCATGAGATCATAAAAATATACAGTCAGATAAAAGCAGTAGCCAATACAAAACCCAAAAGAAAAATCTTACTCTGGAATAAATGTAACCTAACACAACTACACCAAGCTGCATTAAACTTTCAACAAACATTCTTATTAGAAAAAGACATTAACCAACCAGTCGATGACCTCTGGAATTTCATTAAAAACCATCTTAAAAGATACACATCAAACAAAATAAATAAATGCTGGTTTAATAATAGACTAAAGAAGCTTTGTAAACAGAAGGAAAACCTATATAAAAAATTTTAAGAAACTAATGCAGAAAGAGTTTACAAAAAGTATATAAAAATTAAACACTTAACCCAAAAAGTAAGCAGACAGCTGCAGAGTGAATACATAAACAATTTAATATCTAAAGATAACAACAAAAACCTATGGTCATACATTAGGTCTAAGAAAATGGAAACAACAGGCGTAGCGCCATTAAAAGATGAACATAACATAATACATAATGATAATGAAACTAAAGCAAACATTCTAAACAAATACTATGCATCAGCATTCTCAGCCCCAGGAGACAAAGAGATATTACTGAATTTGAACCAAGTATACAACATAGAAGATATAGTAGTACAAGAAAATAGAATTCAAAAACTATTAGCCAACACCAAACCAAATAAAGCTTCTGGACCTGATGGTATTCCAGCTAGATTACTCAAAGAACTAAGTAATGAGCTAGCCCCAGTGTTCAAAATACTCTTTCAGGCTTCACTTAACCAGGGCAGAGTACCAAAGGACTGGAAAGAAGCTTATGTCACCCCCCTATTTAAAAAAGGAGAAAAATCTGACCCAGGAAACTACAGACCAGTGTCACTTACCAGCATCACATGTAAAATCCTAGAACACATAATGTGTAGCAACATCATAAACCACTTAGACAAACATAATGTCCTCACACCATACCAACATGGCTTTAGGAAATATAGATCATGTGAAACTCAACTAATATGTCTAATTGATGATTTTTCAAAAGGTTTAGATAATAGTGAACAAATAGATGCTTTCTTACTAGATTTTTCTAAGGCTTTTGACAAAGTTCACCACCATAATTTGCTTAAAAAATTAAAATGTTTCGGCAATAATGGTCCACTGCATCAGTGGATTAAAGACTTTCTGATAGGGAGAGAACAAACTGTAATAATAAATGGTTCTAAATCAACACCGATAACAGTAAACTCAGGTGTACCTCAAGGAACAGTCTTGGGTCCACTACTTTTAATTTACATAAATGATTTACCAAATTGCATTACTTCAGGAACAAAAGTCAGATTATTTGCAGACGATTGCATAATATATAGAACAATAAAAACAACACAAGACACAGATATTTTACAAAGAGAATTAGATGAATTACAGAAATGGGAATCAAATTGGAGCTTGTCTTTCCACCCAGAAAAATGTCAGTTGTTAAGAGTAACAAAAGAAAAACTAAAACAAATTAATTCCACTTATCTTATTCATGGCAAACCAGTAACACAGACTAAAAACGCAAAATACCTAGGTGTTATTAATAAATGAAAAACTGTCATGGAATCCACATATTGATAAAACTACAAAAAAATCAAACAAAGCATTAGGATTTATTAAAAGAAATTTCTATAAATCAAATAAGAACATAAAACTAAAATGTTATTTAACCTTGGTTAGGCCAATAATAGAATATGCATCCTCTGTTTGGGACCCCTCAACTCAAGAAAAAAATAAAGAAACTAGAACAGACACAAAATAGAGCAGTGCGATTCATAACAAACGAATATTCACATTTGACTAGAGTAACACCTTTAGTAAAATCACTAAATTTAGAAAGCCTTCAGGACAGAAGGCTCAAAAGTAAAGTAGCAATAATACATAAAACACTGAACCATAATCTTCAAATACAAAAACAAAATTTAATAAAATACTCTGACAGACACAAAGATAAAGGCACATTCCTCGTCCCATATGCTAGGACAAATTTGTACAAATACTCCTTCTTCCCTAGTGCTATTAGAGCATGGAATGGGTGGTCTGAGCTAGCCAGGAAAACCAGTGACTTGGCAGAATTTGAGTCATTGGTTAATATGCATGACTAAATGCATGACGCGTAGGACGTAATCATCTTCTTTTTTGAAGTAACGTCTGTATTATATAAGATAAGATAAGATGTCTTCACATTGCTCTCTGTCTTTCATTCTTCATCCTGGAACTCAACAGTGAAAGGACCATAACCCTGGTATTATTTTCTGGAAATAAAAAAAGTGATTAAGTCCCTTAATGTAATTAACACCAATTTTTATAATTGTTTTACAAAATACATTAAATTCTTACCATTACCTATCAATCAGTCTGTTGAACCATGGGGGCACCACACAAGATCTGTCAACAGCCCTTCTATATTCCTCTATGTACTTAGCCATGGATAAACCATTTCATGGCAGACCTGCACATTCTTTGATGTCTTCCCATCTCTCTTTCTTCCTTCTTTGTACACAAATGTGGAAAAAATGGACCATAAGTCTTAAAAAGGAAATTTAAAATCATTAAATAAAATTTAATTTAATTTCTAATTATTAATAAAATATCTTACCAGAATGCTAGCCACTCTTTCTAAAACTATGACCAGTGCCTTATTTAAATCTTGAATTATATGTCTAGTCTAGGAGTTCCAATCAATTTTGTTGTATACAAAGGCCATGATACTGATTATAGGAATATGCCAGATGTCTGTTTCAGCATCTGAGTAAATAAATTAATGAAACTACTATGACTCTAAGTTAGGGTACTGTCATCTTTCATATCTGTATTTAAAAAAAAAAAAACTGGACATACATTCCTCATAATCAGTTCCCATCCTGTTTGTCATTTAAATATTTTGGACATTCCTTTTATATTCCAGCCAAGATCTCGCAGCGGACAGTAGAAAATGGCAGTTTGAACTTCAGATCATTGTGTCAACCGTCTCGTGCAAACCACTAAACCAGGCAGTTTTATCAAGATCCACCTAAGAATGAAAAATACTATAAGGTACACTTTCACATTACATCTAGAAAAGGATAGCTATATTTAACTTGATCTAGTAGAAGATGTACAACTATCATACCCATATAATGTAGATTAACAAACTGATTCAAGATAAATACTATTAAGCCAATCCTAAACCCATACTACTTGTATACATAAAATTGGGTGGATCTAGAATTTTAGATCTAGATAGACTAGATTCTTATTAAAATTCTAGATCTTTTCTATTAAGTAATAAAAACCTTTAAAATTTATTTTAATATGAATGAAGCTGAACAGAAATGATTGGAAAATAGTCGATGCCAACGCAGAGGCTCTTGTTCTCGTATGAGCCATAGTTGTCTATTGACTGAAGGTGGTGGAGATAATTCAACAAGATGATTTACAATGTAATTCAAGAGATCTGTCTAGGTTAGTTCATTATTTTTCTTGAAGATTTCTATGATCAAGTCTAGATTTTCTAGATCTAGCATCATATACAATAATTTCTAGAGATCTAGTGCTAAGTCCTATACATATGGGATCTAGATCTAATCAAGATCTATCTAAAATCAGAATAAAAAATATGGAATGTCACACTAGATTTAGAATAGAATAGCAAAGTTTTACCAATATCTAGATTTTTAGTCCAGTAAATCAACTTATATAGATCAAGATATAAATTAAATTCACCTTTATCTATCCCTTAGTCTGTTGGACTGTTAAGGCACCACACAAGGTTTGTCGACCATTCTTTTTCTTCACCGTCTTTTGAATGACTAATTCCTGAGAATAATAAACTGTTATTGTTAAAGAATATACAGGTAATCAGTGCTTTTTTGTAAAGAAATAGGTGCCGGAGATCAGTGATGGATTGCCTTTTAACATCTAATAAATAAATAATAAACTTTAAAATACAAAAGTAACTTTTTCGCTGCATTGAAAAAAGTGCCGGTACGCTGTACCAGTGCTTACTGTAATGCTGCTGACCTGAAAAATTGTAGTTAAACTAAATAATACAGTAATATTAAGCCCATACTAATTAGTCTTAGATATATAGATCTAGAAATTATATTGACATTGTGTAGATCTAGTCAATCTAGATTTCAAAGCAAAGAAAACAGAAGAACGGTAGACCATAAGGCAAAGACGATAGGATCGACATGGACCAAGCTGAAGAAATCCAGAATATTTATTGAAAATTTTTAGTTAGATCTAGACTAATAATCTAGAATACTAGGACTATAGTAATCTATACATTCTTTTCTAGACTTTACTAGACAAACTCTAATGATGATTCTAATATTAAATATAAACCTAAGTTTAGATCAAATCATTAAAAAGCCAACTAGATTAAACAACACATTAGATCTCTTCTTAACCAACAGACCTGGAATAGTAGTTGATTATGATATTATCCCTGGTCTATCAGACCATGAGATCATAAAAATATACAGTCAGATAAAAGCAGTAGCCAATACAAAACCCAAAAGAAAAATCTTACTCTGGAATAAATGTAACCTAACACAACTACACCAAGCTGCATTAAACTTTCAACAAACATTCTTATTAGAAAAAGACATTAACCAACCAGTCGATGACCTCTGGAATTTCATTAAAAACCATCTTAAAAGATACACATCAAACAAAATAAATAAATGCTGGTTTAATAATAGACTAAAGAAGCTTTGTAAACAGAAGGAAAACCTATATAAAAAATTTTAAGAAACTAATGCAGAAAGAGTTTACAAAAAGTATATAAAAATTAAACACTTAACCCAAAAAGTAAGCAGACAGCTGCAGAGTGAATACATAAACAATTTAATATCTAAAGATAACAACAAAAACCTATGGTCATACATTAGGTCTAAGAAAATGGAAACAACAGGCGTAGCGCCATTAAAAGATGAACATAACATAATACATAATGATAATGAAACTAAAGCAAACATTCTAAACAAATACTATGCATCAGCATTCTCAGCCCCAGGAGACAAAGAGATATTACTGAATTTGAACCAAGTATACAACATAGAAGATATAGTAGTACAAGAAAATAGAATTCAAAAACTATTAGCCAACACCAAACCAAATAAAGCTTCTGGACCTGATGGTATTCCAGCTAGATTACTCAAAGAACTAAGTAATGAGCTAGCCCCAGTGTTCAAAATACTCTTTCAGGCTTCACTTAACCAGGGCAGAGTACCAAAGGACTGGAAAGAAGCTTATGTCACCCCCCTATTTAAAAAAGGAGAAAAATCTGACCCAGGAAACTACAGACCAGTGTCACTTACCAGCATCACATGTAAAATCCTAGAACACATAATGTGTAGCAACATCATAAACCACTTAGACAAACATAATGTCCTCACACCATACCAACATGGCTTTAGGAAATATAGATCATGTGAAACTCAACTAATATGTCTAATTGATGATTTTTCAAAAGGTTTAGATAATAGTGAACAAATAGATGCTTTCTTACTAGATTTTTCTAAGGCTTTTGACAAAGTTCACCACCATAATTTGCTTAAAAAATTAAAATGTTTCGGCAATAATGGTCCACTGCATCAGTGGATTAAAGACTTTCTGATAGGGAGAGAACAAACTGTAATAATAAATGGTTCTAAATCAACACCGATAACAGTAAACTCAGGTGTACCTCAAGGAACAGTCTTGGGTCCACTACTTTTAATTTACATAAATGATTTACCAAATTGCATTACTTCAGGAACAAAAGTCAGATTATTTGCAGACGATTGCATAATATATAGAACAATAAAAACAACACAAGACACAGATATTTTACAAAGAGAATTAGATGAATTACAGAAATGGGAATCAAATTGGAGCATGTCTTTCCACCCAGAAAAATGTCAGTTGTTAAGAGTAACAAAAGAAAAACTAAAACAAATTAATTCCACTTATCTTATTCATGGCAAACCAGTAACACAGACTAAAAACGCAAAATACCTAGGTGTTATTAATAAATGAAAAACTGTCATGGAATCCACATATTGATAAAACTACAAAAAAATCAAACAAAGCATTAGGATTTATTAAAAGAAATTTCTATAAATCAAATAAGAACATAAAACTAAAATGTTATTTAACCTTGGTTAGGCCAATAATAGAATATGCATCCTCTGTTTGGGACCCCTCAACTCAAGAAAAAAATAAAGAAACTAGAACAGACACAAAATAGAGCAGTGCGATTCATAACAAACGAATATTCACATTTGACTAGAGTAACACCTTTAGTAAAATCACTAAATTTAGAAAGCCTTCAGGACAGAAGGCTCAAAAGTAAAGTAGCAATAATACATAAAACACTGAACCATAATCTTCAAATACAAAAACAAAATTTAATAAAATACTCTGACAGACACAAAGATAAAGGCACATTCCTCGTCCCATATGCTAGGACAAATTTGTACAAATACTCCTTCTTCCCTAGTGCTATTAGAGCATGGAATGGGTGGTCTGAGCTAGCCAGGAAAACCAGTGACTTGGCAGAATTTGAGTCATTGGTTAATATGCATGACTAAATGCATGACGCGTAGGACGTAATCATCTTCTTTTTTGAAGTAACGTCTGTATTATATAAGATAAGATAAGATGTCTTCACATTGCTCTCTGTCTTTCATTCTTCATCCTGGAACTCAACAGTGAAAGGACCATAACCCTGGTATTATTTTCTGGAAATAAAAAAAGTGATTAAGTCCCTTAATGTAATTAACACCAATTTTTATAATTGTTTTACAAAATACATTAAATTCTTACCATTACCTATCAATCAGTCTGTTGAACCATGGGGGCACCACACAAGATCTGTCAACAGCCCTTCTATATTCCTCTATGTACTTAGCCATGGATAAACCATTTCATGGCAGACCTGCACATTCTTTGATGTCTTCCCATCTCTCTTTCTTCCTTCTTTGTACACAAATGTGGAAAAAATGGACCATAAGTCTTAAAAAGGAAATTTAAAATCATTAAATAAAATTTAATTTAATTTCTAATTATTAATAAAATATCTTACCAGAATGCTAGCCACTCTTTCTAAAACTATGACCAGTGCCTTATTTAAATCTTGAATTATATTTCTAGTCTAGGAGTTCCAATCAATTTTGTTGTATACAAAGGCCATGATACTGATTATAGGAATATGCCAGATGTCTGTTTCAGCATCTGAGTAAATAAATTAATGAAACTACTATGACTCTAAGTTAGGGTACTGTCATCTTTCATATCTGTATTTAAAAAAAAAAAAACTGGACATACATTCCTCATAATCAGTTCCCATCCTGTTTGTCATTTAAATATTTTGGACATTCCTTTTATATTCCAGCCAAGATCTCGCAGCGGACAGTAGAAAATGGCAGTTTGAACTTCAGATCATTGTGTCAACCGTCTCGTGCAAACCACTAAACCAGGCAGTTTTATCAAGATCCACCTAAGAATGAAAAATACTATAAGGTACACTTTCACATTACATCTAGAAAAGGATAGCTATATTTAACTTGATCTAGTAGAAGATGTACAACTATCATACCCATATAATGTAGATTAACAAACTGATTCAAGATAAATACTATTAAGCCAATCCTAAACCCATACTACTTGTATACATAAAATTGGGTGGATCTAGAATTTTAGATCTAGATAGACTAGATTCTTATTAAAATTCTAGATCTTTTCTATTAAGTAATAAAAACCTTTAAAATGTATTTTAATATGAATGAAGCTGAACAGAAATGATTGGAAAATAGTCGATGCCAACGCAGAGGCTCTTGTTCTCGTATGAGCCATAGTTGTCTATTGACTGAAGGTGGTGGAGATAATTCAACAAGATGATTTACAATGTAATTCAAGAGATCTGTCTAGGTTAGTTCATTATTTTTCTTGAAGATTTCTATGATCAAGTCTAGATTTTCTAGATCTAGCATCATATACAATAATTTCTAGAGATCTAGTGCTAAGTCCTATACATATGGGATCTAGATCTAATCAAGATCTATCTAAAATCAGAATAAAAAATATGGAATGTCACACTAGATTTAGAATAGAATAGCAAAGTTTTACCAATATCTAGATTTTTAGTCCAGTAAATCAACTTATATAGATCAAGATATAAATTAAATTCACCTTTATCTATCCCTTAGTCTGTTGGACTGTTAAGGCACCACACAAGGTTTGTCGACCATTCTTTTCCTCACCGTCTTTTGAATGACTAATTCCTGAGAATAATAAACTGTTATTGTTAAAGAATATACAGGTAATCAGTGCTTTTTTGTAAAGAAATAGGTGCCGGAGATCAGTGATGGATTGCCTTTTAACATCTAATAAATAAATAATAAACTTTAAAATACAAAAGTAACTTTTTCGCTGCATTGAAAAAAGTGCCGGTACGCTGTACCAGTGCTTACTGTAATGCTGCTGACCTGAAAAATTGTAGTTAAACTAAATAATACAGTAATATTAAGCCCATACTAATTAGTCTTAGATATATAGATCTAGAAATTATATTGACATTGTGTAGATCTAGTCAATCTAGATTTCAAAGCAAAGAAAACAGAAGAACGGTAGACCATAAGGCAAAGACGATAGGATCGACATGGACCAAGCTGAAGAAATCCAGAATATTTATTGAAAATTTTTAGTTAGATCTAGACTAATAATCTAGAATACTAGGACTATAGTAATCTATACATTCTTTTCTAGACTTTACTAGACAAACTCTAATGATGATTCTAATATTAAATATAAACCTAAGTTTAGATCAAATCATTAAAAAGCCAACTAGATTAAACAACACATTAGATCTCTTCTTAACCAACAGACCTGGAATAGTAGTTGATTATGATATTATCCCTGGTCTATCAGACCATGAGATCATAAAAATATACAGTCAGATAAAAGCAGTAGCCAATACAAAACCCAAAAGAAAAATCTTACTCTGGAATAAATGTAACCTAACACAACTACACCAAGCTGCATTAAACTTTCAACAAACATTCTTATTAGAAAAAGACATTAACCAACCAGTCGATGACCTCTGGAATTTCATTAAAAACCATCTTAAAAGATACACATCAAACAAAATAAATAAATGCTGGTTTAATAATAGACTAAAGAAGCTTTGTAAACAGAAGGAAAACCTATATAAAAAATTTTAAGAAACTAATGCAGAAAGAGTTTACAAAAAGTATATAAAAATTAAACACTTAACCCAAAAAGTAAGCAGACAGCTGCAGAGTGAATACATAAACAATGTAATATCTAAAGATAACAACAAAAACCTATGGTCATACATTAGGTCTAAGAAAATGGAAACAACAGGCGTAGCGCCATTAAAAGATGAACATAACATAATACATAATGATAATGAAACTAAAGCAAACATTCTAAACAAATACTATGCATCAGCATTCTCAGCCCCAGGAGACAAAGAGATATTACTGAATTTGAACCAAGTATACAACATAGAAGATATAGTAGTACAAGAAAATAGAATTCAAAAACTATTAGCCAACACCAAACCAAATAAAGCTTCTGGACCTGATGGTATTCCAGCTAGATTACTCAAAGAACTAAGTAATGAGCTAGCCCCAGTGTTCAAAATACTCTTTCAGGCTTCACTTAACCAGGGCAGAGTACCAAAGGACTGGAAAGAAGCTTATGTCACCCCCCTATTTAAAAAAGGAGAAAAATCTGACCCAGGAAACTACAGACCAGTGTCACTTACCAGCATCACATGTAAAATCCTAGAACACATAATGTGTAGCAACATCATAAACCACTTAGACAAACATAATGTCCTCACACCATACCAACATGGCTTTAGGAAATATAGATCATGTGAAACTCAACTAATATGTCTAATTGATGATTTTTCAAAAGGTTTAGATAATAGTGAACAAATAGATGCTTTCTTACTAGATTTTTCTAAGGCTTTTGACAAAGTTCACCACCATAATTTGCTTAAAAAATTAAAATGTTTCGGCAATAATGGTCCACTGCATCAGTGGATTAAAGACTTTCTGATAGGGAGAGAACAAACTGTAATAATAAATGGTTCTAAATCAACACCGATAACAGTAAACTCAGGTGTACCTCAAGGAACAGTCTTGGGTCCACTACTTTTAATTTACATAAATGATTTACCAAATTGCATTACTTCAGGAACAAAAGTCAGATTATTTGCAGACGATTGCATAATATATAGAACAATAAAAACAACACAAGACACAGATATTTTACAAAGAGAATTAGATGAATTACAGAAATGGGAATCAAATTGGAGCATGTCTTTCCACCCAGAAAAATGTCAGTTGTTAAGAGTAACAAAAGAAAAACTAAAACAAATTAATTCCACTTATCTTATTCATGGCAAACCAGTAACACAGACTAAAAACGCAAAATACCTAGGTGTTATTAATAAATGAAAAACTGTCATGGAATCCACATATTGATAAAACTACAAAAAAATCAAACAAAGCATTAGGATTTATTAAAAGAAATTTCTATAAATCAAATAAGAACATAAAACTAAAATGTTATTTAACCTTGGTTAGGCCAATAATAGAATATGCATCCTCTGTTTGGGACCCCTCAACTCAAGAAAAAAATAAAGAAACTAGAACAGACACAAAATAGAGCAGTGCGATTCATAACAAATGAATATTCACATTTGACTAGAGTAACACCTTTAGTAAAATCACTAAATTTAGAAAGCCTTCAGGACAGAAGGCTCAAAAGTAAAGTAGCAATAATACATAAAACACTGAACCATAATCTTCAAATACAAAAACAAAATTTAATAAAATACTCTGACAGACACAAAGATAAAGGCACATTCCTCGTCCCATATGCTAGGACAAATTTGTACAAATACTCCTTCTTCCCTAGTGCTATTAGAGCATGGAATGGGTGGTCTGAGCTAGCCAGGAAAACCAGTGACTTGGCAGAATTTGAGTCATTGGTTAATATGCATGACTAAATGCATGACGCGTAGGACGTAATCATCTTCTTTTTTGAAGTAACGTCTGTATTATATAAGATAAGATAAGATGTCTTCACATTGCTCTCTGTCTTTCATTCTTCATCCTGGAACTCAACAGTGAAAGGACCATAACCCTGGTATTATTTTCTGGAAATAAAAAAAGTGATTAAGTCCCTTAATGTAATTAACACCAATTTTTATAATTGTTTTACAAAATACATTAAATTCTTACCATTACCTATCAATCAGTCTGTTGAACCATGGGGGCACCACACAAGATCTGTCAACAGCCCTTCTATATTCCTCTATGTACTTAGCCATGGATAAACCATTTCATGGCAGACCTGCACATTCTTTGATGTCTTCCCATCTCTCTTTCTTCCTTCTTTGTACACAAATGTGGTAAAAATGGACCATAAGTCTTAAAAAGGAAATTTAAAATCATTAAATAAAATTTAATTTAATTTCTAATTATTAATAAAATATCTTACCAGAATGCTAGCCACTCTTTCTAAAACTATGACCAGTGCCTTATTTAAATCTTGAATTATATTTCTAGTCTAGGAGTTCCAATCAATTTTGTTGTATACAAAGGCCATGATACTGATTATAGGAATATGCCAGATGTCTGTTTCAGCATCTGAGTAAATAAATTAATGAAATTCCTATGACTCTAAGTTAGGGTACTGTCATCTTTCATATCTGTATTTAAAAAAAAACAAAAAAAACTGGACATACATTCCTCATAATCAGTTCCCATCCTATTTGTCATTTAAATATTTTGGACATTCCTTTTATATTCCAGCCAAGATCTCGCAGCGGACAGTAGAAAATGGCAGTTTGAACTTCAGATCATTGTGTCAACCGTCTCGTGCAAACCACTAAACCAGGCAGTTTTATCAAGATCCACCTAAGAATGAAAAATACTATAAGGTACACTTTCACATTACATCTAGAAAAGGATAGCTATATTTAACTTGATCTAGTAGAAGATGTACAACTATCATACCCATATAATGTAGATTAACAAACTGATTCAAGATAAATACTATTAAGCCAATCCTACACCCATACTACTTGTATACATAAAATTGGGTGGATCTAGAATTTTAGATCTAGATAGACTAGATTCTTATTAAAATTCTAGATTTTTTCTATTAAGTAATAAAAACCTTTAAAATGTATTTTAATATGGATGAAGCTGAACAGATTGGAAAATAGTCGATGCCAACGCAGAGGCTCTTGTTCTCGTATGAGCCATAGTTGTCTATTGACTGAAGGTGGTGGAGATAATTCAACAAGATGATTTACAATGTAATTCAAGAGATCTGTCTAGGTTAGTTCATTATTTTTCTTGAAGATTTCTATGATCAAGTCTAGATTTTCTAGATCTAGCATCATATACAATAATTTCTAGAGATCTAGTGCTAAGTCCTATACATATGGGATCTAGATCTAATCAAGATCTATCTAAAATCAGAATAAAAAATATGGAATGTCACACTAGATTTAGAATAGAATAGCAAAGTTTTACCAATATCTAGATTTTTAGTCCAGTAAATCAACTTATATAGATCAAGATATAAATTAAATTCACCTTTATCTATCCCTTAGTCTGTTGGACTGTTAAGGCACCACACAAGGTTTGTCGACCATTCTTTTCCTCACCGTCTTTTGAATGACTAATTCCTGAGAATAATAAACTGTTATTGTTAAAGAATATACAGGTAATCAGTGCTTTTTTGTAAAGAAATAGGTGCCGGAGATCAGTGATGGATTGCCTTTTAACATCTAATAAATAAATAATAAACTTTAAAATACAAAAGTAACTTTTTCGCTGCATTGAAAAAAGTGCCGGTACGCTGTACCAGTGCTTACTGTAATGCTGCTGACCTGAAAAATTGTAGTTAAACTAAATAATACAGTAATATTAAGCCCATACTAATTAGTCTTAGATATATAGATCTAGAAATTATATTGACATTGTGTAGATCTAGTCAATCTAGATTTCAAAGCAAAGAAAACAGAAGAACGGTAGACCATAAGGCAAAGACGATAGGATCGACATGGACCAAGCTGAAGAAATCCAGAATATTTATTGAAAATTTTTAGTTAGATCTAGACTAATAATCTAGAATACTAGGACTATAGTAATCTATACATTCTTTTCTAGACTTTACTAGACAAACTCTAATGATGATTCTAATATTAAATATAAACCTAAGTTTAGATCAAATCATTAAAAAGCCAACTAGATTAAACAACACATTAGATCTCTTCTTAACCAACAGACCTGGATTAGTAGTTGATTATGATATTATCCCTGGTCTATCAGACCATGAGATCATAAAAATATACAGTCAGATAAAAGCAGTAGCCAATACAAAACCCAAAAGAAAAATCTTACTCTGGAATAAATGTAACCTAACACAACTACACCAAGCTGCATTAATCTTTCAACAAACATTCTTATTAGAAAAAGACATTAACCAACCAGTCGATGACCTCTGGAATTTCATTAAAAACCATCTTAAAAGATACACATCAAACAAAATAAATAAATGCTGGTTTAATAATAGACTAAAGAAGCTTTGTAAACAGAAGGAAAACCTATATAAAAAATTTTAAGAAACTAATGCAGAAAGAGTTTACAAAAAGTATATAAAAATTAAACACTTAACCCAAAAAGTAAGCAGACAGCTGCAGAGTGAATACATAAACAATGTAATATCTAAAGATAACAACAAAAACCTATGGTCATACATTAGGTCTAAGAAAATGGAAACAACAGGCGTAGCGCCATTAAAAGATGAACATAACATAATACATAATGATAATGAAACTAAAGCAAACATTCTAAACAAATACTATGCATCAGCATTCTCAGCCCCAGGAGACAAAGAGATATTACTGAATTTGAACCAACAAGTATACAACATAGAAGATATAGTAGTACAAGAAAATAGAATTCAAAAACTATTAGCCAACACCAAACCAAATAAAGCTTCTGGACTTGATGGTATTCCAGCTAGATTACTCAAAGAACTAAGTAATGAGCTAGCCCCAGTGTTCAAAATACTCTTTCAGGCTTCACTTAACCAGGGCAGAGTACCAAAGGACTGGAAAGAAGCTTATGTCACCCCCCTATTTAAAAAAGGAGAAAAATCTGACCCAGGAAACTACAGACCAGTGTCACTTACCAGCATCACATGTAAAATCCTAGAACACATAATGTGTAGCAACATCATAAACCACTTAGACAAACATAATGTCCTCACACCATACCAACATGGCTTTAGGAAATATAGATCATGTGAAACTCAACTAATATGTCTAATTGATGATTTTTCAAAAGGTTTAGATAATAGTGAACAAATAGATGCTTTCTTACTAGATTTTTCTAAGGCTTTTGACAAAGTTCACCACCATAATTTGCTTAAAAAATTAAAATGTTTCGGCAATAATGGTCCACTGCATCAGTGGATTAAAGACTTTCTGATAGGGAGAGAACAAACTGTAATAATAAATGGTTCTAAATCAACACCGATAACAGTAAACTCAGGTGTACCTCAAGGAACAGTCTTGGGTCCACTACTTTTAATTTACATAAATGATTTACCAAATTGCATTACTTCAGGAACAAAAGTCAGATTATTTGCAGACGATTGCATAATATATAGAACAATAAAAACAACACAAGACACAGATATTTTACAAAGAGAATTAGATGAATTACAGAAATGGGAATCAAATTGGAGCATGTCTTTCCACCCAGAAAAATGTCAGTTGTTAAGAGTAACAAAAGAAAAACTAAAACAAATTAATTCCACTTATCTTATTCATGGCAAACCAGTAACACAGACTAAAAACGCAAAATACCTAGGTGTTATTAATAAATGAAAAACTGTCATGGAATCCACATATTGATAAAACTACAAAAAAATCAAACAAAGCATTAGGATTTATTAAAAGAAATTTCTATAAATCAAATAAGAACATAAAACTAAAATGTTATTTAACCTTGGTTAGGCCAATAATAGAATATGCATCCTCTGTTTGGGACCCCTCAACTCAGGAAAAAAATAAAGAAACTAGAACAGACACAAAATAGAGCAGTGCGATTCATAACAAACGAATATTCACATTTGACTAGAGTAACACCTTTAGTAAAATCACTAAATTTAGAAAGCCTTCAGGACAGAAGGCTCAAAAGTAAAGTAGCAATAATACATAAAACACTGAACCATAATCTTCAAATACAAAAACAAAATTTAATAAAATACTCTGACAGACACAAAGATAAAGGCACATTCCTCGTCCCATATGCTAGGACAAATTTGTACAAATACTCCTTCTTCCCTAGTGCTATTAGAGCATGGAATGGGTGGTCTGAGCTAGCCAGGAAAACCAGTGACTTGGCAGAATTTGAGTCATTGGTTAATATGCATGACTAAATGCATGACGCGTAGGACGTAATCATCTTCTTTTTTGAAGTAACGTCTGTATTATATAAGATAAGATAAGATGTCTTCACATTGCTCTCTGTCTTTCATTCTTCATCCTGGAACTCAACAGTGAAAGGACCATAACCCTGGTATTATTTTCTGGAAATAAAAAAAGTGATTAAGTCCCTTAATGTAATTAACACCAATTTTTATAATTGTTTTACAAAATACATTAAATTCTTACCATTACCTATCAATCAGTCTGTTGAACCATGGGGGCACCACACAAGATCTGTCAACAGCCCTTCTATATTCCTCAATGTACTTAGCCATGGATAAACCATTTCATGGCAGACCTGCACATTCTTTGATGTTTTCCCATCTCTCTTTCTTCCTTCTTTGTACACAAATGTGGAAAAAATGGACCATAAGTCTTAAAAAGGAAATTTAAAATCATTAAATAAAATTTAATTTAATTTCTAATTATTAATAAAATATCTTACCAGAATGCTAGCCACTCTTTCTAAAACTATGACCAGTGCCTTATTTAAATCTTGAATTATATTTCTAGTCTAGGAGTTCCAATCAATTTTGTTGTATACAAAGGCCATGATACTGATTATAGGAATATGCCAGATGTCTGTTTCAGCATCTGAGTAAATAAATTAATGAAATTCCTATGACTCTAAGTTAGGGTACTGTCATCTTTCATATCTGTATTTAAAAAAAAACAAAAAAAACTGGACATACATTCCTCATAATCAGTTCCCATCCTATTTGTCATTTAAATATTTTGGACATTCCTTTTATATTCCAGCCAAGATCTCGCAGCGGACAGTAGAAAATGGCAGTTTGAACTTCAGATCATTGTGTCAACCGTCTCGTGCAAACCACTAAACCAGGCAGTTTTATCAAGATCCACCTAAGAATGAAAAATACTATAAGGTACACTTTCACATTACATCTAGAAAAGGATAGCTATATTTAACTTGATCTAGTAGAAGATGTACAACTATCATACCCATATAATGTAGATTAACAAACTGATTCAAGATAAATACTATTAAGCCAATCCTACACCCATACTACTTGTATACATAAAATTGGGTGGATCTAGAATTTTAGATCTAGATAGACTAGATTCTTATTAAAATTCTAGATATTTTCTATTAAGTAATAAAAACCTTTAAAATGTATTTTAATATGGATGAAGCTGAACAGAAATGATTGGAAAATAGTCGATGCCAACGCAGAGGCTCTTGTTCTCGTATGAGCCATAGTTGTCTATTGACTGAAGGTGGTGGAGATAATTCAACAAGATGATTTACAATGTAATTCAAGAGATCTGTCTAGGTTAGTTCATTATTTTTCTTGAAGATTTCTATGATCAAGTCTAGATTTTCTAGATCTAGCATCATATACAATAATTTCTAGAGATCTAGTGCTAAGTCCTATACATATGGGATCTAGATCTAATCAAGATCTATCTAAAATCAGAATAAAAAATATGGAATGTCACACTAGATTTAGAATAGAATAGCAAAGTTTTACCAATATCTAGATTTTTAGTCCAGTAAATCAACTTATATAGATCAAGATATAAATTAAATTCACCTTTATCTATCCCTTAGTCTGTTGGACTGTTAAGGCACCACACAAGGTTTGTCGACCATTCTTTTCCTCACCGTCTTTTGAATGACTAATTCCTGAGAATAATAAACTGTTATTGTTAAAGAATATACAGGTAATCAGTGCTTTTTTGTAAAGAAATAGGTGCCGGAGATCAGTGATGGATTGCCTTTTAACATCTAATAAATAAATAATAAACTTTAAAATACAAAAGTAACTTTTTCGCTGCATTGAAAAAAGTGCCGGTACGCTGTACCAGTGCTTACTGTAATGCTGCTGACCTGAAAAATTGTAGTTAAACTAAATAATACAGTAATATTAAGCCCATACTAATTAGTCTTAGATATATAGATCTAGAAATTATATTGACATTGTGTAGATCTAGTCAATCTAGATTTCAAAGCAAAGAAAACAGAAGAACGGTAGACCATAAGGCAAAGACGATAGGATCGACATGGACCAAGCTGAAGAAATCCAGAATATTTATTGAAAATTTTTAGTTAGATCTAGACTAATAATCTAGAATACTAGGACTATAGTAATCTATACATTCTTTTCTAGACTTTACTAGACAAACTCTAATGATGATTCTAATATTAAATATAAACCTAAGTTTAGATCAAATCATTAAAAAGCCAACTAGATTAAACAACACATTAGATCTCTTCTTAACCAACAGACCTGGATTAGTAGTTGATTATGATATTATCCCTGGTCTATCAGACCATGAGATCATAAAAATATACAGTCAGATAAAAGCAGTAGCCAATACAAAACCCAAAAGAAAAATCTTACTCTGGAATAAATGTAACCTAACACAACTACACCAAGCTGCATTAATCTTTCAACAAACATTCTTATTAGAAAAAGACATTAACCAACCAGTCGATGACCTCTGGAATTTCATTAAAAACCATCTTAAAAGATACACATCAAACAAAATAAATAAATGCTGGTTTAATAATAGACTAAAGAAGCTTTGTAAACAGAAGGAAAACCTATATAAAAAATTTTAAGAAACTAATGCAGAAAGAGTTTACAAAAAGTATATAAAAATTAAACACTTAACCCAAAAAGTAAGCAGACAGCTGCAGAGTGAATACATAAACAATGTAATATCTAAAGATAACAACAAAAACCTATGGTCATACATTAGGTCTAAGAAAATGGAAACAACAGGCGTAGCGCCATTAAAAGATGAACATAACATAATACATAATGATAATGAAACTAAAGCAAACATTCTAAACAAATACTATGCATCAGCATTCTCAGCCCCAGGAGACAAAGAGATATTACTGAATTTGAACCAACAAGTATACAACATAGAAGATATAGTAGTACAAGAAAATAGAATTCAAAAACTATTAGCCAACACCAAACCAAATAAAGCTTCTGGACCTGATGGTATTCCAGCTAGATTACTCAAAGAACTAAGTAATGAGCTAGCCCCAGTGTTCAAAATACTCTTTCAGGCTTCACTTAACCAGGGCAGAGTACCAAAGGACTGGAAAGAAGCTTATGTCACCCCCCTATTTAAAAAAGGAGAAAAATCTGACCCAGGAAACTACAGACCAGTGTCACTTACCAGCATCACATGTAAAATCCTAGAACACATAATGTGTAGCAACATCATAAACCACTTAGACAAACATAATGTCCTCACACCATACCAACATGGCTTTAGGAAATATAGATCATGTGAAACTCAACTAATATGTCTAATTGATGATTTTTCAAAAGGTTTAGATAATAGTGAACAAATAGATGCTTTCTTACTAGATTTTTCTAAGGCTTTTGACAAAGTTCACCACCATAATTTGCTTAAAAAATTAAAATGTTTCGGCAATAATGGTCCACTGCATCAGTGGATTAAAGACTTTCTGATAGGGAGAGAACAAACTGTAATAATAAATGGTTCTAAATCAACACCGATAACAGTAAACTCAGGTGTACCTCAAGGAACAGTCTTGGGTCCACTACTTTTAATTTACATAAATGATTTACCAAATTGCATTACTTCAGGAACAAAAGTCAGATTATTTGCAGACGATTGCATAATATATAGAACAATAAAAACAACACAAGACACAGATATTTTACAAAGAGAATTAGATGAATTACAGAAATGGGAATCAAATTGGAGCATGTCTTTCCACCCAGAAAAATGTCAGTTGTTAAGAGTAACAAAAGAAAAACTAAAACAAATTAATTCCACTTATCTTATTCATGGCAAACCAGTAACACAGACTAAAAACGCAAAATACCTAGGTGTTATTAATAAATGAAAAACTGTCATGGAATCCACATATTGATAAAACTACAAAAAAATCAAACAAAGCATTAGGATTTATTAAAAGAAATTTCTATAAATCAAATAAGAACATAAAACTAAAATGTTATTTAACCTTGGTTAGGCCAATAATAGAATATGCATCCTCTGTTTGGGACCCCTCAACTCAAGAAAAAAATAAAGAAACTAGAACAGACACAAAATAGAGCAGTGCGATTCATAACAAACGAATATTCACATTTGACTAGAGTAACACCTTTAGTAAAATCACTAAATTTAGAAAGCCTTCAGGACAGAAGGCTCAAAAGTAAAGTAGCAATAATACATAAAACACTGAACCATAATCTTCAAATACAAAAACAAAATTTAATAAAATACTCTGACCGACACAAAGATAAAGGCACATTCCTCGTCCCATATGCTAGGACAAATTTGTACAAATACTCCTTCTTCCCTAGTGCTATTAGAGCATGGAATGGGTGGTCTGAGCTAGCCAGGAAAACCAGTGACTTGGCAGAATTTGAGTCATTGGTTAATATGCATGACTAAATGCATGACGCGTAGGACGTAATCATCTTCTTTTTTGAAGTAACGTCTGTATTATATAAGATAAGATAAGATGTCTTCACATTGCTCTCTGTCTTTCATTCTTCATCCTGGAACTCAACAGTGAAAGGACCATAACCCTGGTATTATTTTCTGGAAATAAAAAAAGTGATTAAGTCCCTTAATGTAATTAACACCAATTTTTATAATTGTTTTACAAAATACATTAAATTCTTACCATTACCTATCAATCAGTCTGTTGAACCATGGGGGCACCACACAAGATCTGTCAACAGCCCTTCTATATTCCTCTATGTACTTAGCCATGGATAAACCATTTCATGGCAGACCTGCACATTCTTTGATGTCTTCCCATCTCTCTTTCTTCCTTCTTTGTACACAAATGTGGAAAAAATGGACCATAAGTCTTAAAAAGGAAATTTAAAATCATTAAATAAAATTTAATTTAATTTCTAATTATTAATAAAATATCTTACCAGAATGCTAGCCACTCTTTCTAAAACTATGACCAGTGCCTTATTTAAATCTTGAATTATATTTCTAGTCTAGGAGTTCCAATCAATTTTGTTGTATACAAAGGCCATGATACTGATTATAGGAATATGCCAGATGTCTGTTTCAGCATCTGAGTAAATAAATTAATGAAATTCCTATGACTCTAAGTTAGGGTACTGTCATCTTTCATATCTGTATTTAAAAAAAAACAAAAAAAACTGGACATACATTCCTCATAATCAGTTCCCATCCTATTTGTCATTTAAATATTTTGGACATTCCTTTTATATTCCAGCCAAGATCTCGCAGCGGACAGTAGAAAATGGCAGTTTGAACTTCAGATCATTGTGTCAACCGTCTCGTGCAAACCACTAAACCAGGCAGTTTTATCAAGATCCACCTAAGAATGAAAAATACTATAAGGTACACTTTCACATTACATCTAGAAAAGGATAGCTATATTTAACTTGATCTAGTAGAAGATGTACAACTATCATACCCATATAATGTAGATTAACAAACTGATTCAAGATAAATACTATTAAGCCAATCCTACACCCATACTACTTGTATACATAAAATTGGGTGGATCTAGAATTTTAGATCTAGATAGACTAGATTCTTATTAAAATTCTAGATCTTTTCTATTAAGTAATAAAAACCTTTAAAATGTATTTTAATATGGATGAAGCTGAACAGAAATGATTGGAAAATAGTCGATGCCAACGCAGAGGCTCTTGTTCTCGTATGAGCCATAGTTGTCTATTGACTGAAGGTGGTGGAGATAATTCAACAAGATGATTTACAATGTAATTCAAGAGATCTGTCTAGGTTAGTTCATTATTTTTCTTGAAGATTTCTATGATCAAGTCTAGATTTTCTAGATCTAGCATCATATACAATAATTTCTAGAGATCTAGTGCTAAGTCCTATACATATGGGATCTAGATCTAATCAAGATCTATCTAAAATCAGAATAAAAAATATGGAATGTCACACTAGATTTAGAATAGAATAGCAAAGTTTTAAAAATATCTAGATTTTTAGTCCAGTAAATCAACTTATATAGATCAAGATATAAATGAAATTCACCTTTATCTATCCCTTAGTCTGTTGGACTGTTAAGGCACCACACAAGGTTTGTCGACCATTCTTTTCCTCACCGTCTTTTGAATGACTAATTCCTGAGAATAATAAACTGTTATTGTTAAAGAATATACAGGTAATCAGTGCTTTTTTGTAAAGAAATAGGTGCCGGAGATCAGTGATGGATTGCCTTTTAACATCTAATAAATAAATAATAAACTTTAAAATACAAAAGTAACTTTTTCGCTGCATTGAAAAAAGTGCCGGTACGCTGTACCAGTGCTTACTGTAATGCTGCTGACCTGAAAAATTGTAGTTAAACTAAATAATACAGTAATATTAAGCCCATACTAATTAGTCTTAGATATATAGATCTAGAAATTATATTGACATTGTGTAGATCTAGTCAATCTAGATTTCAAAGCAAAGAAAACAGAAGAACGGTAGACCATAAGGCAAAGACGATAGGATCGACATGGACCAAGCTGAAGAAATCCAGAATATTTATTGAAAATTTTTAGTTAGATCTAGACTAATAATCTAGAATACTAGGACTATAGTAATCTATACATTCTTTTCTAGACTTTACTAGACAAACTCTAATGATGATTCTAATATTAAATATAAACCTAAGTTTAGATCAAATCATTAAAAAGCCAACTAGATTAAACAACACATTAGATCTCTTCTTAACCAACAGACCTGGATTAGTAGTTGATTATGATATTATCCCTGGTCTATCAGACCATGAGATCATAAAAATATACAGTCAGATAAAAGCAGTAGCCAATACAAAACCCAAAAGAAAAATCTTACTCTGGAATAAATGTAACCTAACACAACTACACCAAGCTGCATTAATCTTTCAACAAACATTCTTATTAGAAAAAGACATTAACCAACCAGTCGATGACCTCTGGAATTTCATTAAAAACCATCTTAAAAGATACACATCAAACAAAATAAATAAATGCTGGTTTAATAATAGACTAAAGAAGCTTTGTAAACAGAAGGAAAACCTATATAAAAAATTTTAAGAAACTAATGCAGAAAGAGTTTACAAAAAGTATATAAAAATTAAACACTTAACCCAAAAAGTAAGCAGACAGCTGCAGAGTGAATACATAAACAATGTAATATCTAAAGATAACAACAAAAACCTATGGTCATACATTAGGTCTAAGAAAATGGAAACAACAGGCGTAGCGCCATTAAAAGATGAACATAACATAATACATAATGATAATGAAACTAAAGCAAACATTCTAAACAAATACTATGCATCAGCATTCTCAGCCCCAGGAGACAAAGAGATATTACTGAATTTGAACCAACAAGTATACAACATAGAAGATATAGTAGTACAAGAAAATAGAATTCAAAAACTATTAGCCAACACCAAACCAAATAAAGCTTCTGGACCTGATGGTATTCCAGCTAGATTACTCAAAGAACTAAGTAATGAGCTAGCCCCAGTGTTCAAAATACTCTTTCAGGCTTCACTTAACCAGGGCAGAGTACCAAAGGACTGGAAAGAAGCTTATGTCACCCCCCTATTTAAAAAAGGAGAAAAATCTGACCCAGGAAACTACAGACCAGTGTCACTTACCAGCATCACATGTAAAATCCTAGAACACATAATGTGTAGCAACATCATAAACCACTTAGACAAACATAATGTCCTCACACCATACCAACATGGCTTTAGGAAATATAGATCATGTGAAACTCAACTAATATGTCTAATTGATGATTTTTCAAAAGGTTTAGATAATAGTGAACAAATAGATGCTTTCTTACTAGATTTTTCTAAGGCTTTTGACAAAGTTCACCACCATAATTTGCTTAAAAAATTAAAATGTTTCGGCAATAATGGTCCACTGCATCAGTGGATTAAAGACTTTCTGATAGGGAGAGAACAAACTGTAATAATAAATGGTTCTAAATCAACACCGATAACAGTAAACTCAGGTGTACCTCAAGGAACAGTCTTGGGTCCACTACTTTTAATTTACATAAATGATTTACCAAATTGCATTACTTCAGGAACAAAAGTCAGATTATTTGCAGACGATTGCATAATATATAGAACAATAAAAACAACACAAGACACAGATATTTTACAAAGAGAATTAGATGAATTACAGAAATGGGAATCAAATTGGAGCATGTCTTTCCACCCAGAAAAATGTCAGTTGTTAAGAGTAACAAAAGAAAAACTAAAACAAATTAATTCCACTTATCTTATTCATGGCAAACCAGTAACACAGACTAAAAACGCAAAATACCTAGGTGTTATTAATAAATGAAAAACTGTCATGGAATCCACATATTGATAAAACTACAAAAAAATCAAACAAAGCATTAGGATTTATTAAAAGAAATTTCTATAAATCAAATAAGAACATAAAACTAAAATGTTATTTAACCTTGGTTAGGCCAATAATAGAATATGCATCCTCTGTTTGGGACCCCTCAACTCAAGAAAAAAATAAAGAAACTAGAACAGACACAAAATAGAGCAGTGCGATTCATAACAAACGAATATTCACATTTGACTAGAGTAACACCTTTAGTAAAATCACTAAATTTAGAAAGCCTTCAGGACAGAAGGCTCAAAAGTAAAGTAGCAATAATACATAAAACACTGAACCATAATCTTCAAATACAAAAACAAAATTTAATAAAATACTCTGACCGACACAAAGATAAAGGCACATTCCTCGTCCCATATGCTAGGACAAATTTGTACAAATACTCCTTCTTCCCTAGTGCTATTAGAGCATGGAATGGGTGGTCTGAGCTAGCCAGGAAAACCAGTGACTTGGCAGAATTTGAGTCATTGGTTAATATGCATGACTAAATGCATGACGCGTAGGACGTAATCATCTTCTTTTTTGAAGTAACGTCTGTATTATATAAGATAAGATAAGATGTCTTCACATTGCTCTCTGTCTTTCATTCTTCATCCTGGAACTCAACAGTGAAAGGACCATAACCCTGGTATTATTTTCTGAAAATAAAAAAAGTGATTAAGTCCCTTAATGTAATTAACACCAATTTTTATAATTGTTTTACAAAATACATTAAATTCTTACCATTACCTATCAATCAGTCTGTTGAACCATGGGGTCACCACACAAGATCTGTCAACAGCCCTTCTATATTCCTCTATGTACTTAGCCATGGATAAACCATTTCATGGCAGACCTGCACATTCTTTGATGTCTTCCCATCTCTCTTTCTTCCTTCTTTGTACACAAATGTGGAAAAAATGGACCATAAGTCTTAAAAAGGAAATTTAAAATCATTAAATAAAATTTAATTTAATTTCTAATTATTAATAAAATATCTTACCAGAATGCTAGCCACTCTTTCTAAAACTATGACCAGTGCCTTATTTAAATCTTGAATTATATTTCTAGTCTAGGAGTTCCAATCAATTTTGTTGTATACAAAGGCCATGATACTGATTATAGGAATATGCCAGATGTCTGTTTCAGCATCTGAGTAAATAAATTAATGAAATTCCTATGACTCTAAGTTAGGGTACTGTCATCTTTCATATCTGTATTTAAAAAAAAAACAAAAAAAACTGGACATACATTCCTCATAATCAGTTCCCATCCTATTTGTCATTTAAATATTTTGGACATTCCTTTTATATTCCAGCCAAGATCTCGCAGCGGACAGTAGAAAATGGCAGTTTGAACTTCAGATCATTGTGTCAACCGTCTCGTGCAAACCACTAAACCAGGCAGTTTTATCAAGATCCACCTAAGAATGAAAAATACTATAAGGTACACTTTCACATTACATCTAGAAAAGGATAGCTATATTTAACTTGATCTAGTAGAAGATGTACAACTATCATACCCATATAATGTAGATTAACAAACTGATTCAAGATAAATACTATTAAGCCAATCCTACACCCATACTACTTGTATACATAAAATTGGGTGGATCTAGAATTTTAGATCTAGATAGACTAGATTCTTATTAAAATTCTAGATCTTTTCTATTAAGTAATAAAAACCTTTAAAATGTATTTTAATATGGATGAAGCTGAACAGAAATGATTGGAAAATAGTCGATGCCAACGCAGAGGCTCTTGTTCTCGTATGAGCCATAGTTGTCTATTGACTGAAGGTGGTGGAGATAATTCAACAAGATGATTTACAATGTAATTCAAGAGATCTGTCTAGGTTAGTTCATTATTTTTCTTGAAGATTTCTATGATCAAGTCTAGATTTTCTAGATCTAGCATCATATACAATAATTTCTAGAGATCTAGTGCTAAGTCCTATACATATGGGATCTAGATCTAATCAAGATCTATCTAAAATCAGAATAAAAAATATGGAATGTCACACTAGATTTAGAATAGAATAGCAAAGTTTTAAAAATATCTAGATTTTTAGTCCAGTAAATCAACTTATATAGATCAAGATATAAATGAAATTCACCTTTATCTATCCCTTAGTCTGTTGGACTGTTAAGGCACCACACAAGGTTTGTCGACCATTCTTTTCCTCACCGTCTTTTGAATGACTAATTCCTGAGAATAATAAACTGTTATTGTTAAAGAATATACAGGTAATCAGTGCTTTTTTGTAAAGAAATAGGTGCCGGAGATCAGTGATGGATTGCCTTTTAACATCTAATAAATAAATAATAAACTTTAAAATACAAAAGTAACTTTTTCGCTGCATTGAAAAAAGTGCCGGTACGCTGTACCAGTGCTTACTGTAATGCTGCTGACCTGAAAAATTGTAGTTAAACTAAATAATACAGTAATATTAAGCCCATACTAATTAGTCTTAGATATATAGATCTAGAAATTATATTGACATTGTGTAGATCTAGTCAATCTAGATTTCAAAGCAAAGAAAACAGAAGAACGGTAGACCATAAGGCAAAGACGATAGGATCGACATGGACCAAGCTGAAGAAATCCAGAATATTTATTGAAAATTTTTAGTTAGATCTAGACTAATAATCTAGAATACTAGGACTATAGTAATCTATACATTCTTTTCTAGACTTTACTAGACAAACTCTAATGATGATTCTAATATTAAATATAAACCTAAGTTTAGATCAAATCATTAAAAAGCCAACTAGATTAAACAACACATTAGATCTCTTCTTAACCAACAGACCTGGATTAGTAGTTGATTATGATATTATCCCTGGTCTATCAGACCATGAGATCATAAAAATATACAGTCAGATAAAAGCAGTAGCCAATACAAAACCCAAAAGAAAAATCTTACTCTGGAATAAATGTAACCTAACACAACTACACCAAGCTGCATTAAACTTTCAACAAACATTCTTATTAGAAAAAGACATTAACCAACCAGTCGATGACCTCTGGAATTTCATTAAAAACCATCTTAAAAGATACACATCAAACAAAATAAATAAATGCTGGTTTAATAATAGACTAAAGAAGCTTTGTAAACAGAAGGAAAACCTATATAAAAAATTTTAAGAAACTAATGCAGAAAGAGTTTACAAAAAGTATATAAAAATTAAACACTTAACCCAAAAAGTAAGCAGACAGCTGCAGAGTGAATACATAAACAATGTAATATCTAAAGATAACAACAAAAACCTATGGTTATACATTAGGTCTAAGAAAATGGAAACAACAGGCGTAGCGCCATTAAAAGATGAACATAACATAATACATAATGATAATGAAACTAAAGCAAACATTCTAAACAAATACTATGCATCAGCATTCTCAGCCCCAGGAGACAAAGAGATATTACTGAATTTGAACCAAGTATACAACATAGAAGATATAGTAGTACAAGAAAATAGAATTCAAAAACTATTAGCCAACACCAAACCAAATAAAGCTTCTGGACCTGATGGTATTCCAGCTAGATTACTCAAAGAACTAAGTAATGAGCTAGCCCCAGTGTTCAAAATACTCTTTCAGGCTTCACTTAACCAGGGCAGAGTACCAAAGGACTGGAAAGAAGCTTATGTCACCCCCCTATTTAAAAAAGGAGAAAAATCTGACCCAGGAAACTACAGACCAGTGTCACTTACCAGCATCACATGTAAAATCCTAGAACACATAATGTGTAGCAACATCATAAACCACTTAGACAAACATAATGTCCTCACACCATACCAACATGGCTTTAGGAAATATAGATCATGTGAAACTCAACTAATATGTCTAATTGATGATTTTTCAAAAGGTTTAGATAATAGTGAACAAATAGATGCTTTCTTACTAGATTTTTCTAAGGCTTTTGACAAAGTTCACCACCATAATTTGCTTAAAAAATTAAAATGTTTCGGCAATAATGGTCCACTGCATCAGTGGATTAAAGACTTTCTGATAGGGAGAGAACAAACTGTAATAATAAATGGTTCTAAATCAACACCGATAACAGTAAACTCAGGTGTACCTCAAGGAACAGTCTTGGGTCCACTACTTTTAATTTACATAAATGATTTACCAAATTGCATTACTTCAGGAACAAAAGTCAGATTATTTGCAGACGATTGCATAATATATAGAACAATAAAAACAAAACAAGACACAGATATTTTACAAAGAGAATTAGATGAATTACAGAAATGGGAATCAAATTGGAGCATGTCTTTCCACCCAGAAAAATGTCAGTTGTTAAGAGTAACAAAAGAAAAACTAAAACAAATTAATTCCACTTATCTTATTCATGGCAAACCAGTAACACAGACTAAAAACGCAAAATACCTAGGTGTTATTAATAAATGAAAAACTGTCATGGAATCCACATATTGATAAAACTACAAAAAAATCAAACAAAGCATTAGGATTTATTAAAAGAAATTTCTATAAATCAAATAAGAACATAAAACTAAAATGTTATTTAACCTTGGTTAGGCCAATAATAGAATATGCATCCTCTGTTTGGGACCCCTCAACTCAAGAAAAAAATAAAGAAACTAGAACAGACACAAAATAGAGCAGTGCGATTCATAACAAACGAATATTCACATTTGACTAGAGTAACACCTTTAGTAAAATCACTAAATTTAGAAAGCCTTCAGGACAGAAGGCTCAAAAGTAAAGTAGCAATAATACATAAAACACTGAACCATAATCTTCAAATACAAAAACAAAATTTAATAAAATACTCTGACAGACACAAAGATAAAGGCACATTCCTCGTCCCATATGCTAGGACAAATTTGTACAAATACTCCTTCTTCCCTAGTGCTATTAGAGCATGGAATGGGTGGTCTGAGCTAGCCAGGAAAACCAGTGACTTGGCAGAATTTGAGTCATTGGTTAATATGCATGACTAAATGCATGACGCGTAGGACGTAATCATCTTCTTTTTTGAAGTAACGTCTGTATTATATAAGATAAGATAAGATGTCTTCACATTGCTCTCTGTCTTTCATTCTTCATCCTGGAACTCAACAGTGAAAGGACCATAACCCTGGTATTATTTTCTGGAAATAAAAAAAGTGATTAAGTCCCTTAATGTAATTAACACCAATTTTTATAATTGTTTTACAAAATACATTAAATTCTTACCATTACCTATCAATCAGTCTGTTGAACCATGGGGGCACCACACAAGATCTGTCAACAGCCCTTCTATATTCCTCTATGTACTTAGCCATGGATAAACCATTTCATGGCAGACCTGCACATTCTTTGATGTCTTCCCATCTCTCTTTCTTCCTTCTTTGTACACAAATGTGGAAAAAATGGACCATAAGTCTTAAAAAGAAAATTTAAAATCATTAAATAAAATTTAATTTAATTTCTAATTATTAATAAAATATCTTACCAGAATGCTAGCCACTCTTTCTAAAACTATGACCAGTGCCTTATTTAAATCTTGAATTATATTTCTAGTCTAGGAGTTCCAATCAATTTTGTTGTATACAAAGGCCATGATACTGATTATAGGAATATGCCAGATGTCTGTTTCAGCATCTGAGTAAATAAATTAATGAAATTCCTATGACTCTAAGTTAGGGTACTGTCATCTTTCATATCTGTATTTAAAAAAAAAACAAAAAAAACTGGACATACATTCCTCATAATCAGTTCCCATCCTATTTGTCATTTAAATATTTTGGACATTCCTTTTATATTCCAGCCAAGATCTCGCAGCGGACAGTAGAAAATGGCAGTTTGAACTTCAGATCATTGTGTCAACCGTCTCGTGCAAACCACTAAACCAGGCAGTTTTATCAAGATCCACCTAAGAATGAAAAATACTATAAGGTACACTTTCACATTACATCTAGAAAAGGATAGCTATATTTAACTTGATCTAGTAGAAGATGTACAACTATCATACCCATATAATGTAGATTAACAAACTGATTCAAGATAAATACTATTAAGCCAATCCTACACCCATACTACTTGTATACATAAAATTGGGTGGATCTAGAATTTTAGATCTAGATAGACTAGATTCTTATTAAAATTCTAGATCTTTTCTATTAAGTAATAAAAACCTTTAAAATGTATTTTAATATGGATGAAGCTGAACAGAAATGATTGGAAAATAGTCGATGCCAACGCAGAGGCTCTTGTTCTCGTATGAGCCATAGTTGTCTATTGACTGAAGGTGGTGGAGATAATTCAACAAGATGATTTACAATGTAATTCAAGAGATCTGTCTAGGTTAGTTCATTATTTTTCTTGAAGATTTCTATGATCAAGTCTAGATTTTCTAGATCTAGCATCATATACAATAATTTCTAGAGATCTAGTGCTAAGTCCTATACATATGGGATCTAGATCTAATCAAGATCTATCTAAAATCAGAATAAAAAATATGGAATGTCACACTAGATTTAGAATAGAATAGCAAAGTTTTAAAAATATCTAGATTTTTAGTCCAGTAAATCAACTTATATAGATCAAGATATAAATGAAATTCACCTTTATCTATCCCTTAGTCTGTTGGACTGTTAAGGCACCACACAAGGTTTGTCGACCATTCTTTTCCTCACCGTCTTTTGAATGACTAATTCCTGAGAATAATAAACTGTTATTGTTAAAGAATATACAGGTAATCAGTGCTTTTTTGTAAAGAAATAGGTGCCGGAGATCAGTGATGGATTGCCTTTTAACATCTAATAAATAAATAATAAACTTTAAAATACAAAAGTAACTTTTTCGCTGCATTGAAAAAAGTGCCGGTACGCTGTACCAGTGCTTACTGTAATGCTGCTGACCTGAAAAATTGTAGTTAAACTAAATAATACAGTAATATTAAGCCCATACTAATTAGTCTTAGATATATAGATCTAGAAATTATATTGACATTGTGTAGATCTAGTCAATCTAGATTTCAAAGCAAAGAAAACAGAAGAACGGTAGACCATAAGGCAAAGACGATAGGATCGACATGGACCAAGCTGAAGAAATCCAGAATATTTATTGAAAATTTTTAGTTAGATCTAGACTAATAATCTAGAATACTAGGACTATAGTAATCTATACATTCTTTTCTAGACTTTACTAGACAAACTCTAATGATGATTCTAATATTAAATATAAACCTAAGTTTAGATCAAATCATTAAAAAGCCAACTAGATTAAACAACACATTAGATCTCTTCTTAACCAACAGACCTGGATTAGTAGTTGATTATGATATTATCCCTGGTCTATCAGACCATGAGATCATAAAAATATACAGTCAGATAAAAGCAGTAGCCAATACAAAACCCAAAAGAAAAATCTTACTCTGGAATAAATGTAACCTAACACAACTACACCAAGCTGCATTAAACTTTCAACAAACATTCTTATTAGAAAAAGACATTAACCAACCAGTCGATGACCTCTGGAATTTCATTAAAAACCATCTTAAAAGATACACATCAAACAAAATAAATAAATGCTGGTTTAATAATAGACTAAAGAAGCTTTGTAAACAGAAGGAAAACCTATATAAAAAATTTTAAGAAACTAATGCAGAAAGAGTTTACAAAAAGTATATAAAAATTAAACACTTAACCCAAAAAGTAAGCAGACAGCTGCAGAGTGAATACATAAACAATGTAATATCTAAAGATAACAACAAAAACCTATGGTCATACATTAGGTCTAAGAAAATGGAAACAACAGGCGTAGCGCCATTAAAAGATGAACATAACATAATACATAATGATAATGAAACTAAAGCAAACATTCTAAACAAATACTATGCATCAGCATTCTCAGCCCCAGGAGACAAAGAGATATTACTGAATTTGAACCAAGTATACAACATAGAAGATATAGTAGTACAAGAAAATAGAATTCAAAAACTATTAGCCAACACCAAACCAAATAAAGCTTCTGGACCTGATGGTATTCCAGCTAGATTACTCAAAGAACTAAGTAATGAGCTAGCCCCAGTGTTCAAAATACTCTTTCAGGCTTCACTTAACCAGGGCAGAGTACCAAAGGACTGGAAAGAAGCTTATGTCACCCCCCTATTTAAAAAAGGAGAAAAATCTGACCCAGGAAACTACAGACCAGTGTCACTTACCAGCATCACATGTAAAATCCTAGAACACATAATGTGTAGCAACATCATAAACCACTTAGACAAACATAATGTCCTCACACCATACCAACATGGCTTTAGGAAATATAGATCATGTGAAACTCAACTAATATGTCTAATTGATGATTTTTCAAAAGGTTTAGATAATAGTGAACAAATAGATGCTTTCTTACTAGATTTTCTAAGGCTTTTGACAAAGTTCACCACCATAATTTGCTTAAAAAATTAAAATGTTTCGGCAATAATGGTCCACTGCATCAGTGGATTAAAGACTTTCTGATAGGGAGAGAACAAACTGTAATAATAAATGGTTCTAAATCAACACCGATAACAGTAAACTCAGGTGTACCTCAAGGAACAGTCTTGGGTCCACTACTTTTAATTTACATAAATGATTTACCAAATTGCATTACTTCAGGAACAAAAGTCAGATTATTTGCAGACGATTGCATAATATATAGAACAATAAAAACAACACAAGACACAGATATTTTACAAAGAGAATTAGATGAATTACAGAAATGGGAATCAAATTGGAGCATGACTTTCCACCCAGAAAAATGTCAGTTGTTAAGAGTAACAAAAGAAAAACTAAAACAAATTAATTCCACTTATCTTATTCATGGCAAACCAGTAACACAGACTAAAAACGCAAAATACCTAGGTGTTATTAATAAATGAAAAACTGTCATGGAATCCACATATTGATAAAACTACAAAAAAATCAAACAAAGCATTAGGATTTATTAAAAGAAATTTCTATAAATCAAATAAGAACATAAAACTAAAATGTTATTTAACCTTGGTTAGGCCAATAATAGAATATGCATCCTCTGTTTGGGACCCCTCAACTCAAGAAAAAAATAAAGAAACTAGAACAGACACAAAATAGAGCAGTGCGATTCATAACAAACGAATATTCACATTTGACTAGAGTAACACCTTTAGTAAAATCACTAAATTTAGAAAGCCTTCAGGACAGAAGGCTCAAAAGTAAAGTAGCAATAATACATAAAACACTGAACCATAATCTTCAAATACAAAAACAAAATTTAATAAAATACTCTGACCGACACAAAGATAAAGGCACATTCCTCGTCCCATATGCTAGGACAAATTTGTACAAATACTCCTTCTTCCCTAGTGCTATTAGAGCATGGAATGGGTGGTCTGAGCTAGCCAGGAAAACCAGTGACTTGGCAGAATTTGAGTCATTGGTTAATATGCATGACTAAATGCATGACGCGTAGGACGTAATCATCTTCTTTTTTGAAGTAACGTCTGTATTATATAAGATAAGATAAGATGTCTTCACATTGCTCTCTGTCTTTCATTCTTCATCCTGGAACTCAACAGTAAAAGGACCATAACCCTGGTATTATTTTCTGGAAATAAAAAAAGTGATTAAGTCCCTTAATGTAATTAACACCAATTTTTATAATTGTTTTACAAAATACATTAAATTCTTACCATTACCTATCAATCAGTCTGTTGAACCATGGGGGCACCACACAAGATCTGTCAACAGCCCTTCTATATTCCTCTATGTACTTAGCCATGGATAAACCATTTCATGGCAGACCTGCACATTCTTTGATGTCTTCCCATCTCTCTTTCTTCCTTCTTTGTACACAAATGTGGAAAAAATGGACCATAAGTCTTAAAAAGGAAATTTAAAATCATTAAATAAAATTTAATTTAATTTCTAATTATTAATAAAATATCTTACCAGAATGCTAGCCACTCTTTCTAAAACTATGACCAGTGCCTTATTTAAATCTTGAATTATATTTCTAGTCTAGGAGTTCCAATCAATTTTGTTGTATACAAAGGCCATGATACTGATTATAGGAATATGCCAGATGTCTGTTTCAGCATCTGAGTAAATAAATTAATGAAATTCCTATGACTCTAAGTTAGGGTACTGTCATCTTTCATATCTGTATTTAAAAAAAAACAAAAAAAACTGGACATACATTCCTCATAATCAGTTCCCATCCTGTTTGTCATTTAAATATTTTGGACATTCCTTTTATATTCCAGCCAAGATCTCGCAGCGGACAGTAGAAAATGGCAGTTTGAACTTCAGATCATTGTGTCAACCGTCTCGTGCAAACCACTAAACCAGGCAGTTTTATCAAGATCCACCTAAGAATGAAAAATACTATAAGGTACACTTTCACATTACATCTAGAAAAGGATAGCTATATTTAACTTGATCTAGTAGAAGATGTACAACTATCATACCCATATAATGTAGATTAACAAACTGATTCAAGATAAATACTATTAAGCCAATCCTAAACCCATACTACTTGTATACATAAAATTGGGTGGATCTAGAATTTTAGATCTAGATAGACTAGATTCTTATTAAAATTCTAGATCTTTTCTATTAAGTAATAAAAACCTTTAAAATGTATTTTAATATGAATGAAGCTGAACAGAAATGATTGGAAAATAGTCGATGCCAACGCAGAGGTTCTTGTTCTCGTATGAGCCATAGTTGTCTATTGACTGAAGGTGGTGGAGATAATTCAACAAGATGATTTACAATGTAATTCAAGAGATCTGTCTAGGTTAGTTCATTATTTTTCTTGAAGATTTCTATGATCAAGTCTAGATTTTCTAGATCTAGCATCATATACAATAATTTCTAGAGATCTAGTGCTAAGTCCTATACATATGGGATCTAGATCTAATCAAGATCTATCTAAAATCAGAATAAAAAATATGGAATGTCACACTAGATTTAGAATAGAATAGCAAAGTTTTACCAATATCTAGATTTTTAGTCCAGTAAATCAACTTATATAGATCAAGATATAAATTAAATTCACCTTTATCTATCCCTTAGTCTGTTGGACTGTTAAGGCACCACACAAGGTTTGTCGACCATTCTTTTCCTCACCGTCTTTTGAATGACTAATTCCTGAGAATAATAAACTGTTATTGTTAAAGAATATACAGGTAATCAGTGCTTTTTTGTAAAGAAATAGGTGCCGGAGATCAGTGATGGATTGCCTTTTAACATCTAATAAATAAATAATAAACTTTAAAATACAAAAGTAACTTTTTCGCTGCATTGAAAAAAGTGCCGGTACGCTGTACCAGTGCTTACTGTAATGCTGCTGACCTGAAAAATTGTAGTTAAACTAAATAATACAGTAATATTAAGCCCATACTAATTAGTCTTAGATATATAGATCTAGAAATTATATTGACATTGTGTAGATCTAGTCAATCTAGATTTCAAAGCAAAGAAAACAGAAGAACGGTAGACCATAAGGCAAAGACGATAGGATCGACATGGACCAAGCTGAAGAAATCCAGAATATTTATTGAAAATTTTTAGTTAGATCTAGACTAATAATCTAGAATACTAGGACTATAGTAATCTATACATTCTTTTCTAGACTTTACTAGACAAACTCTAATGATGATTCTAATATTAAATATAAACCTAAGTTTAGATCAAATCATTAAAAAGCCAACTAGATTAAACAACACATTAGATCTCTTCTTAACCAACAGACCTGGATTAGTAGTTGATTATGATATTATCCCTGGTCTATCAGACCATGAGATCATAAAAATATACAGTCAGATAAAAGCAGTAGCCAATACAAAACCCAAAAGAAAAATCTTACTCTGGAATAAATGTAACCTAACACAACTACACCAAGCTGCATTAAACTTTCAACAAACATTCTTATTAGAAAAAGACATTAACCAACCAGTCGATGACCTCTGGAATTTCATTAAAAACCATCTTAAAAGATACACATCAAACAAAATAAATAAATGCTGGTTTAATAATAGACTAAAGAAGCTTTGTAAACAGAAGGAAAACCTATATAAAAAATTTTAAGAAACTAATGCAGAAAGAGTTTACAAAAAGTATATAAAAATTAAACACTTAACCCAAAAAGTAAGCAGACAGCTGCAGAGTGAATACATAAACAATGTAATATCTAAAGATAACAACAAAAACCTATGGTCATACATTAGGTCTAAGAAAATGGAAACAACAGGCGTAGCGCCATTAAAAGATGAACATAACATAATACATAATGATAATGAAACTAAAGCAAACATTCTAAACAAATACTATGCATCAGCATTCTCAGCCCCAGGAGACAAAGAGATATTACTGAATTTGAACCAAGTATACAACATAGAAGATATAGTAGTACAAGAAAATAGAATTCAAAAACTATTAGCCAACACCAAACCAAATAAAGCTTCTGGACCTGATGGTATTCCAGCTAGATTACTCAAAGAACTAAGTAATGAGCTAGCCCCAGTGTTCAAAATACTCTTTCAGGCTTCACTTAACCAGGGCAGAGTACCAAAGGACTGGAAAGAAGCTTATGTCACCCCCCTATTTAAAAAAGGAGAAAAATCTGACCCAGGAAACTACAGACCAGTGTCACTTACCAGCATCACATGTAAAATCCTAGAACACATAATATGTAGCAACATCATAAACCACTTAGACAAACATAATGTCCTCACACCATACCAACATGGCTTTAGGAAATATAGATCATGTGAAACTCAACTAATATGTCTAATTGATGATTTTTCAAAAGGTTTAGATAATAGTGAACAAATAGATGCTTTCTTACTAGATTTTTCTAAGGCTTTTGACAAAGTTCACCACCATAATTTGCTTAAAAAATTAAAATGTTTCGGCAATAATGGTCCACTGCATCAGTGGATTAAAGACTTTCTGATAGGGAGAGAACAAACTGTAATAATAAATGGTTCTAAATCAACACCGATAACAGTAAACTCAGGTGTACCTCAAGGAACAGTCTTGGGTCCACTACTTTTAATTTACATAAATGATTTACCAAATTGCATTACTTCAGGAACAAAAGTCAGATTATTTGCAGACGATTGCATAATATATAGAACAATAAAAACAACACAAGACACAGATATTTTACAAAGAGAATTAGATGAATTACAGAAATGGGAATCAAATTGGAGCATGTCTTTCCACCCAGAAAAATGTCAGTTGTTAAGAGTAACAAAAGAAAAACTAAAACAAATTAATTCCACTTATCTTATTCATGGCAAACCAGTAACACAGACTAAAAACGCAAAATACCTAGGTGTTATTAATAAATGAAAAACTGTCATGGAATCCACATATTGATAAAACTACAAAAAAATCAAACAAAGCATTAGGATTTATTAAAAGAAATTTCTATAAATCAAATAAGAACATAAAACTAAAATGTTATTTAACCTTGGTTAGGCCAATAATAGAATATGCATCCTCTGTTTGGGACCCCTCAACTCAAGAAAAAAATAAAGAAACTAGAACAGACACAAAATAGAGCAGTGCGATTCATAACAAACGAATATTCACATTTGACTAGAGTAACACCTTTAGTAAAATCACTAAATTTAGAAAGCCTTCAGGACAGAAGGCTCAAAAGTAAAGTAGCAATAATACATAAAACACTGAACCATAATCTTCAAATACAAAAACAAAATTTAATAAAATACTCTGACAGACACAAAGATAAAGGCACATTCCTCGTCCCATATGCTAGGACAAATTTGTACAAATACTCCTTCTTCCCTAGTGCTATTAGAGCATGGAATGGGTGGTCTGAGCTAGCCAGGAAAACCAGTGACTTGGCAGAATTTGAGTCATTGGTTAATATGCATGACTAAATGCATGACGCGTAGGACGTAATCATCTTCTTTTTTGAAGTAACGTCTGTATTATATAAGATAAGATAAGATGTCTTCACATTGCTCTCTGTCTTTCATTCTTCATCCTGGAACTCAACAGTGAAAGGACCATAACCCTGGTATTATTTTCTGGAAATAAAAAAAGTGATTAAGTCCCTTAATGTAATTAACACCAATTTTTATAATTGTTTTACAAAATACATTAAATTCTTACCATTACCTATCAATCAGTCTGTTGAACCATGGGGGCACCACACAAGATCTGTCAACAGCCCTTCTATATTCCTCTATGTACTTAGCCATGGATAAACCATTTCATGGCAGACCTGCACATTCTTTGATGTCTTCCCATCTCTCTTTCTTCCTTCTTTGTACACAAATGTGGAAAAAATGGACCATAAGTCTTAAAAAGGAAATTTAAAATCATTAAATAAAATTTAATTTAATTTCTAATTATTAATAAAATATCTTACCAGAATGCTAGCCACTCTTTCTAAAACTATGACCAGTGCCTTATTTAAATCTTGAATTATATTTCTAGTCTAGGAGTTCCAATCAATTTTGTTGTATACAAAGGCCATGATACTGATTATAGGAATATGCCAGATGTCTGTTTCAGCATCTGAGTAAATAAATTAATGAAATTCCTATGACTCTAAGTTAGGGTACTGTCATCTTTCATATCTGTATTTAAAAAAAAAACAAAAAAAACTGGACATACATTCCTCATAATCAGTTCCCATCCTATTTGTCATTTAAATATTTTGGACATTCCTTTTATATTCCAGCCAAGATCTCGCAGCGGACAGTAGAAAATGGCAGTTTGAACTTCAGATCATTGTGTCAACCGTCTCGTGCAAACCACTAAACCAGGCAGTTTTATCAAGATCCACCTAAGAATGAAAAATACTATAAGGTACACTTTCACATTACATCTAGAAAAGGATAGCTATATTTTACTTGATCTAGTAGAAGATGTACAACTATCATACCCATATAATGTAGATTAACAAACTGATTCAAGATAAATACTATTAAGCCAATCCTACACCCATACTACTTGTATACATAAAATTGGGTGGATCTAGAATTTTAGATCTAGATAGACTAGATTCTTATTAAAATTCTAGATCTTTTCTATTAAGTAATAAAAACCTTTAAAATGTATTTTAATATGGATGAAGCTGAACAGAAATGATTGGAAAATAGTCGATGCCAACGCAGAGGCTCTTGTTCTCGTATGAGCCATAGTTGTCTATTGACTGAAGGTGGTGGAGATAATTCAACAAGATGATTTACAATGTAATTCAAGAGATCTGTCTAGGTTAGTTCATTATTTTTCTTGAAGATTTCTATGATCAAGTCTAGATTTTCTAGATCTAGTATCATATACAATAATTTCTAGAGATCTAGTGCTAAGTCCTATACATATGGGATCTAGATCTAATCAAGATCTATCTAAAATCAGAATAAAAAATATGGAATGTCACACTAGATTTAGAATAGAATAGCAAAGTTTTAAAAATATCTAGATTTTTAGTCCAGTAAATCAACTTATATAGATCAAGATATAAATTAAATTCACCTTTATCTATCCCTTAGTCTGTTGGACTGTTAAGGCACCACACAAGGTTTGTCAACCATTCTTTTCCTCACCGTCTTTTGAATGACTAATTCCTGAGAATAATAAACTGTTATTGTTAAAGAATATACAGGTAATCAGTGCTTTTTTGTAAAGAAATAGGTGCCGGAGATCAGTGATGGATTGCCTTTTAACATCTAATAAATAAATAATAAACTTTAAAATACAAAAGTAACTTTTTCGCTGCATTGAAAAAAGTGCCGGTACGCTGTACCAGTGCTTACTGTAATGCTGCTGACCTGAAAAATTGTAGTTAAACTAAATAATACAGTAATATTAAGCCCATACTAATTAGTCTTAGATATATAGATCTAGAAATTATATTGACATTGTGTAGATCTAGTCAATCTAGATTTCAAAGCAAAGAAAACAGAAGAACGGTAGACCATAAGGCAAAGACGATAGGATCGACATGGACCAAGCTGAAGAAATCCAGAATATTTATTGAAAATTTTTAGTTAGATCTAGACTAATAATCTAGAATACTAGGACTATAGTAATCTATACATTCTTTTCTAGACTTTACTAGACAAACTCTAATGATGATTCTAATATTAAATATAAACCTAAGTTTAGATCAAATCATTAAAAAGCCAACTAGATTAAACAACACATTAGATCTCTTCTTAACCAACAGACCTGGATTAGTAGTTGATTATGATATTATCCCTGGTCTATCAGACCATGAGATCATAAAAATATACAGTCAGATAAAAGCAGTAGCCAATACAAAACCCAAAAGAAAAATCTTACTCTGGAATAAATGTAACCTAACACAACTACACCAAGCTGCATTAATCTTTCAACAAACATTCTTATTAGAAAAAGACATTAACCAACCAGTCGATGACCTCTGGAATTTCATTAAAAACCATCTTAAAAGATACACATCAAACAAAATAAATAAATGCTGGTTTAATAATAGACTAAAGAAGCTTTGTAAACAGAAGGAAAACCTATATAAAAAATTTTAAGAAACTAATGCAGAAAGAGTTTACAAAAAGTATATAAAAATTAAACACTTAACCCAAAAAGTAAGCAGACAGCTGCAGAGTGAATACATAAACAATGTAATATCTAAAGATAACAACAAAAACCTATGGTCATACATTAGGTCTAAGAAAATGGAAACAACAGGCGTAGCGCCATTAAAAGATGAACATAACATAATACATAATGATAATGAAACTAAAGCAAACATTCTAAACAAATACTATGCATCAGCATTCTCAGCCCCAGGAGACAAAGAGATATTACTGAATTTGAACCAACAAGTATACAACATAGAAGATATAGTAGTACAAGAAAATAGAATTCAAAAACTATTAGCCAACACCAAACCAAATAAAGCTTCTGGACCTGATGGTATTCCAGCTAGATTACTCAAAGAACTAAGTAATGAGCTAGCCCCAGTGTTCAAAATACTCTTTCAGGCTTCACTTAACCAGGGCAGAGTACCAAAGGACTGGAAAGAAGCTTATGTCACCCCCCTATTTAAAAAAGGAGAAAAATCTGACCCAGGAAACTACAGACCAGTGTCACTTACCAGCATCACATGTAAAATCCTAGAACACATAATGTGTAGCAACATCATAAACCACTTAGACAAACATAATGTCCTCACACCATACCAACATGGCTTTAGGAAATATAGATCATGTGAAACTCAACTAATATGTCTAATTGATGATTTTTCAAAAGGTTTAGATAATAGTGAACAAATAGATGCTTTCTTACTAGATTTTTCTAAGGCTTTTGACAAAGTTCACCACCATAATTTGCTTAAAAAATTAAAATGTTTCGGCAATAATGGTCCACTGCATCAGTGGATTAAAGACTTTCTGATAGGGAGAGAACAAACTGTAATAATAAATGGTTCTAAATCAACACCGATAACAGTAAACTCAGGTGTACCTCAAGGAACAGTCTTGGGTCCACTACTTTTAATTTACATAAATGATTTACCAAATTGCATTACTTCAGGAACAAAAGTCAGATTATTTGCAGACGATTGCATAATATATAGAACAATAAAAACAACACAAGACACAGATATTTTACAAAGAGAATTAGATGAATTACAGAAATGGGAATCAAATTGGAGCATGTCTTTCCACCCAGAAAAATGTCAGTTGTTAAGAGTAACAAAAGAAAAACTAAAACAAATTAATTCCACTTATCTTATTCATGGCAAACCAGTAACACAGACTAAAAACGCAAAATACCTAGGTGTTATTAATAAATGAAAAACTGTCATGGAATCCACATATTGATAAAACTACAAAAAAATCAAACAAAGCATTAGGATTTATTAAAAGAAATTTCTATAAATCAAATAAGAACATAAAACTAAAATGTTATTTAACCTTGGTTAGGCCAATAATAGAATATGCATCCTCTGTTTGGGACCCCTCAACTCAAGAAAAAAATAAAGAAACTAGAACAGACACAAAATAGAGCAGTGCGATTCATAACAAACGAATATTCACATTTGACTAGAGTAACACCTTTAGTAAAATCACTAAATTTAGAAAGCCTTCAGGACAGAAGGCTCAAAAGTAAAGTAGCAATAATACATAAAACACTGAACCATAATCTTCAAATACAAAAACAAAATTTAATAAAATACTCTGACCGACACAAAGATAAAGGCACATTCCTCGTCCCATATGCTAGGACAAATTTGTACAAATACTCCTTCTTCCCTAGTGCTATTAGAGCATGGAATGGGTGGTCTGAGCTAGCCAGGAAAACCAGTGACTTGGCAGAATTTGAGTCATTGGTTAATATGCATGACTAAATGCATGACGCGTAGGACGTAATCATCTTCTTTTTTGAAGTAACGTCTGTATTATATAAGATAAGATAAGATGTCTTCACATTGCTCTCTGTCTTTCATTCTTCATCCTGGAACTCAACAGTGAAAGGACCATAACCCTGGTATTATTTTCTGGAAATAAAAAAAGTGATTAAGTCCCTTAATGTAATTAACACCAATTTTTATAATTGTTTTACAAAATACATTAAATTCTTACCATTACCTATCAATCAGTCTGTTGAACCATGGGGGCACCACACAAGATCTGTCAACAGCCCTTCTATATTCCTCTATGTACTTAGCCATGGATAAACCATTTCATGGCAGACCTGCACATTCTTTGATGTCTTCCCATCTCTCTTTCTTCCTTCTTTGTACACAAATGTGGAAAAAATGGACCATAAGTCTTAAAAAGGAAATTTAAAATCATTAAATAAAATTTAATTTAATTTCTAATTATTAATAAAATATCTTACCAGAATGCTAGCCACTCTTTCTAAAACTATGACCAGTGCCTTATTTAAATCTTGAATTATATTTCTAGTCTAGGAGTTCCAATCAATTTTGTTGTATACAAAGGCCATGATACTGATTATAGGAATATGCCAGATGTCTGTTTCAGCATCTGAGTAAATAAATTAATGAAATTCCTATGACTCTAAGTTAGGGTACTGTCATCTTTCATATCTGTATTTAAAAAAAAACAAAAAAAACTGGACATACATTCCTCATAATCAGTTCCCATCCTATTTGTCATTTAAATATTTTGGACATTCCTTTTATATTCCAGCCAAGATCTCGCAGCGGACAGTAGAAAATGGCAGTTTGAACTTCAGATCATTGTGTCAACCGTCTCGTGCAAACCACTAAACCAGGCAGTTTTATCAAGATCCACCTAAGAATGAAAAATACTATAAGGTACACTTTCACATTACATCTAGAAAAGGATAGCTATATTTAACTTGATCTAGTAGAAGATGTACAACTATCATACCCATATAATGTAGATTAACAAACTGATTCAAGATAAATACTATTAAGCCAATCCTACACCCATACTACTTGTATACATAAAATTGGGTGGATCTAGAATTTTAGATCTAGATAGACTAGATTCTTATTAAAATTCTAGATCTTTTCTATTAAGTAATAAAAACCTTTAAAATGTATTTTAATATGGATGAAGCTGAACAGAAATAATTGGAAAATAGTCGATGCCAACGCAGAGGCTCTTGTTCTCGTATGAGCCATAGTTGTCTATTGACTGAAGGTGGTGGAGATAATTCAACAAGATGATTTACAATGTAATTCAAGAGATCTGTCTAGGTTAGTTCATTATTTTTCTTGAAGATTTCTATGATCAAGTCTAGATTTTCTAGATCTAGCATCATATACAATAATTTCTAGAGATCTAGTGCTAAGTCCTATACATATGGGATCTAGATCTAATCAAGATCTATCTAAAATCAGAATAAAAAATATGGAATGTCACACTAGATTTAGAATAGAATAGCAAAGTTTTAAAAATATCTAGATTTTTAGTCCAGTAAATCAACTTATATAGATCAAGATATAAATTAAATTCACCTTTATCTATCCCTTAGTCTGTTGGACTGTTAAGGCACCACACAAGGTTTGTCGACCATTCTTTTCCTCACCGTCTTTTGAATGACTAATTCCTGAGAATAATAAACTGTTATTGTTAAAGAATATACAGGTAATCAGTGCTTTTTTGTAAAGAAATAGGTGCCGGAGATCAGTGATGGATTGCCTTTTAACATCTAATAAATAAATAATAAACTTTAAAATACAAAAGTAACTTTTTCGCTGCATTGAAAAAAGTGCCGGTACGCTGTACCAGTGCTAACTGTAATGCTGCTGACCTGAAAAATTGTAGTTAAACTAAATAATACAGTAATATTAAGCCCATACTAATTAGTCTTAGATATATAGATCTAGAAATTATATTGACATTGTGTAGATCTAGTCAATCTAGATTTCAAAGCAAAGAAAACAGAAGAACGGTAGACCATAAGGCAAAGACGATAGGATCGACATGGACCAAGCTGAAGAAATCCAGAATATTTATTGAAAATTTTTAGTTAGATCTAGACTAATAATCTAGAATACTAGGACTATAGTAATCTATACATTCTTTTCTAGACTTTACTAGACAAACTCTAATGATGATTCTAATATTAAATATAAACCTAAGTTTAGATCAAATCATTAAAAAGCCAACTAGATTAAACAACACATTAGATCTCTTCTTAACCAACAGACCTGGATTAGTAGTTGATTATGATATTATCCCTGGTCTATCAGACCATGAGATCATAAAAATATACAGTCAGATAAAAGCAGTAGCCAATACAAAACCCAAAAGAAAAATCTTACTCTGGAATAAATGTAACCTAACACAACTACACCAAGCTGCATTAAACTTTCAACAAACATTCTTATTAGAAAAAGACATTAACCAACCAGTCGATGACCTCTGGAATTTCATTAAAAACCATCTTAAAAGATACACATCAAACAAAATAAATAAATGCTGGTTTAATAATAGACTAAAGAAGCTTTGTAAACAGAAGGAAAACCTATATAAAAAATTTTAAGAAACTAATGCAGAAAGAGTTTACAAAAAGTATATAAAAATTAAACACTTAACCCAAAAAGTAAGCAGACAGCTGCAGAGTGAATACATAAACAATGTAATATCTAAAGATAACAACAAAAACCTATGGTCATACATTAGGTCTAAGAAAATGGAAACAACAGGCGTAGCGCCATTAAAAGATGAACATAACATAATACATAATGATAATGAAACTAAAGCAAACATTCTAAACAAATACTATGCATCAGCATTCTCAGCCCCAGGAGACAAAGAGATATTACTGAATTTGAACCAACAAGTATACAACATAGAAGATATAGTAGTACAAGAAAATAGAATTCAAAAACTATTAGCCAACACCAAACCAAATAAAGCTTCTGGACCTGATGGTATTCCAGCTAGATTACTCAAAGAACTAAGTAATGAGCTAGCCCCAGTGTTCAAAATACTCTTTCAGGCTTCACTTAACCAGGGCAGAGTACCAAAGGACTGGAAAGAAGCTTATGTCACCCCCCTATTTAAAAAAGGAGAAAAATCTGACCCAGGAAACTACAGACCAGTGTCACTTACCAGCATCACATGTAAAATCCTAGAACACATAATGTGTAGCAACATCATAAACCACTTAGACAAACATAATGTCCTCACACCATACCAACATGGCTTTAGGAAATATAGATCATGTGAAACTCAACTAATATGTCTAATTGATGATTTTTCAAAAGGTTTAGATAATAGTGAACAAATAGATGCTTTCTTACTAGATTTTTCTAAGGCTTTTGACAAAGTTCACCACCATAATTTGCTTAAAAAATTAAAATGTTTCGGCAATAATGGTCCACTGCATCAGTGGATTAAAGACTTTCTGATAGGGAGAGAACAAACTGTAATAATAAATGGTTCTAAATCAACACCGATAACAGTAAACTCAGGTGTACCTCAAGGAACAGTCTTGGGTCCACTACTTTTAATTTACATAAATGATTTACCAAATTGCATTACTTCAGGAACAAAAGTCAGATTATTTGCAGACGATTGCATAATATATAGAACAATAAAAACAACACAAGACACAGATATTTTACAAAGAGAATTAGATGAATTACAGAAATGGGAATCAAATTGGAGCATGTCTTTCCACCCAGAAAAATGTCAGTTGTTAAGAGTAACAAAAGAAAAACTAAAACAAATTAATTCCACTTATCTTATTCATGGCAAACCAGTAACACAGACTAAAAACGCAAAATACCTAGGTGTTATTAATAAATGAAAAACTGTCATGGAATCCACATATTGATAAAACTACAAAAAAATCAAACAAAGCATTAGGATTTATTAAAAGAAATTTCTATAAATCAAATAAGAACATAAAACTAAAATGTTATTTAACCTTGGTTAGGCCAATAATAGAATATGCATCCTCTGTTTGGGACCCCTCAACTCAAGAAAAAAATAAAGAAACTAGAACAGACACAAAATAGAGCAGTGCGATTCATAACAAACGAATATTCACATTTGACTAGAGTAACACCTTTAGTAAAATCACTAAATTTAGAAAGCCTTCAGGACAGAAGGCTCAAAAGTAAAGTAGCAATAATACATAAAACACTGAACCATAATCTTCAAATACAAAAACAAAATTTAATAAAATACTCTGACAGACACAAAGATAAAGGCACATTCCTCGTCCCATATGCTAGGACAAATTTGTACAAATACTCCTTCTTCCCTAGTGCTATTAGAGCATGGAATGGGTGGTCTGAGCTAGCCAGGAAAACCAGTGACTTGGCAGAATTTGAGTCATTGGTTAATATGCATGACTAAATGCATGACGCGTAGGACGTAATCATCTTCTTTTTTGAAGTAACGTCTGTATTATATAAGATAAGATAAGATGTCTTCACATTGCTCTCTGTCTTTCATTCTTCATCCTGGAACTCAACAGTGAAAGGACCATAACCCTGGTATTATTTTCTGGAAATAAAAAAAGTGATTAAGTCCCTTAATGTAATTAACACCAATTTTTATAATTGTTTTACAAAATACATTAAATTCTTACCATTACCTATCAATCAGTCTGTTGAACCATGGGGGCACCACACAAGATCTGTCAACAGCCCTTCTATATTCCTCTATGTACTTAGCCATGGATAAACCATTTCATGGCAGACCTGCACATTCTTTGATGTTTTCCCATCTCTCTTTCTTCCTTCTTTGTACACAAATGTGGAAAAAATGGACCATAAGTCTTAAAAGGAAATTTAAAATCATTAAATAAAATTTAATTTTATTTCTAATTATTAATAAAATATCTTACCAGAATGCTAGCCACTCTTTCTAAAACTATGACCAGTGCCTTATTTAAATCTTGAATTATATTTCTAGTCTAGGAGTTCCAATCAATTTTGTTGTATACAAAGGCCATGATACTGATTATAGGAATATGCCAGATGTCTGTTTCAGCATCTGAGTAAATAAATTAATGAAATTCCTATGACTCTAAGTTAGGGTACTGTCATCTTTCATATCTGTATTTAAAAAAAAACAAAAAAAACTGGACATACATTCCTCATAATCAGTTCCCATCCTATTTGTCATTTAAATATTTTGGACATTCCTTTTATATTCCAGCCAAGATCTCGCAGCGGACAGTAGAAAATGGCAGTTTGAACTTCAGATCATTGTGTCAACCGTCTCGTGCAAACCACAAAACCAGGCAGTTTTATCAAGATCCACCTAAGAATGAAAAATACTATAAGGTACACTTTCACATTACATCTAGAAAAGGATAGCTATATTTAACTTGATCTAGTAGAAGATGTACAACTATCATACCCATATAATGTAGATTAACAAACTGATTCAAGATAAATACTATTAAGCCAATCCTACACCCATACTACTTGTATACATAAAATTGGGTGGATCTAGAATTTTAGATCTAGATAGACTAGATTCTTATTAAAATTCTAGATCTTTTCTATTAAGTAATAAAAACCTTTAAAATGTATTTTAATATGAATGAAGCTGAACAGAAATGATTGGAAAATAGTCGATGCCAACGCAGAGGCTCTTGTTCTCGTATGAGCCATAGTTGTCTATTGACTGAAGGTGGTGGAGATAATTCAACAAGATGATTTACAATGTAATTCAAGAGATCTGTCTAGGTTAGTTCATTATTTTTCTTGAAGATTTCTATGATCAAGTCTAGATTTTCTAGATCTAGCATCATATACAATAATTTCTAGAGATCTAGTGCTAAGTCCTATACATATGGGATCTAGATCTAATCAAGATCTATCTAAAATCAGAATTAAAAATATGGAATGTCACACTAGATTTAGAATAGAATAGCAAAGTTTTACCAATATCTAGATTTTTAGTCCAGTAAATCAACTTATATAGATCAAGATATAAATTAAATTCACCTTTATCTATCCCTTAGTCTGTTGGACTGTTAAGGCACCACACAAGGTTTGTCGACCATTCTTTTCCTCACCGTCTTTTGAATGACTAATTCCTGAGAATAATAAACTGTTATTGTTAAAGAATATACAGGTAATCAGTGCTTTTTTGTAAAGAAATAGGTGCCAGAGATCAGTGATGGATTGCCTTTTAACATCTAATAAATAAATAATAAACTTTAAAATACAAAAGTAACTTTTTCGCTGCATTGAAAAAAGTGCCGGTACGCTGTACCAGTGCTTACTGTAATGCTGCTGACCTGAAAAATTGTAGTTAAACTAAATAATACAGTAATATTAAGCCCATACTAATTAGTCTTAGATATATAGATCTAGAAATTATATTGACATTGTGTAGATCTAGTCAATCTAGATTTCAAAGCAAAGAAAACAGAAGAACGGTAGACCATAAGGCAAAGACGATAGGATCGACATGGACCAAGCTGAAGAAATCCAGAATATTTATTGAAAATTTTTAGTTAGATCTAGACTAATAATCTAGAATACTAGGACTATAGTAATCTATACATTCTTTTCTAGACTCTACTAGACAAACTCTAATGATGATTCTAATATTAAATATAAACCTAAGTTTAGATCAAATCATTAAAAAGCCAACTAGATTAAACAACACATTAGATCTCTTCTTAACCAACAGACCTGGATTAGTAGTTGATTATGATATTATCCCTGGTCTATCAGACCATGAGATCATAAAAATATACAGTCAGATAAAAGCAGTAGCCAATACAAAACCCAAAAGAAAAATCTTACTCTGGAATAAATGTAACCTAACACAACTACACCAAGCTGCATTAAACTTTCAACAAACATTCTTATTAGAAAAAGACATTAACCAACCAGTCGATGACCTCTGGAATTTCATTAAAAACCATCTTAAAAGATACACATCAAACAAAATAAATAAATGCTGGTTTAATAATAGACTAAAGAAGCTTTGTAAACAGAAGGAAAACCTATATAAAAAATTTTAAGAAACTAATGCAGAAAGAGTTTACAAAAAGTATATAAAAATTAAACACTTAACCCAAAAAGTAAGCAGACAGCTGCAGAGTGAATACATAAACAATGTAATATCTAAAGATAACAACAAAAACCTATGGTCATACATTAGGTCTAAGAAAATGGAAACAACAGGCGTAGCGCCATTAAAAGATGAACATAACATAATACATAATGATAATGAAACTAAAGCAAACATTCTAAACAAATACTATGCATCAGCATTCTCAGCCCCAGGAGACAAAGAGATATTACTGAATTTGAACCAACAAGTATACAACATAGAAGATATAGTAGTACAAGAAAATAGAATTCAAAAACTATTAGCCAACACCAAACCAAATAAAGCTTCTGGACCTGATGGTATTCCAGCTAGATTACTCAAAGAACTAAGTAATGAGCTAGCCCCAGTGTTCAAAATACTCTTTCAGGCTTCACTTAACCAGGGCAGAGTACCAAAGGACTGGAAAGAAGCTTATGTCACCCCCCTATTTAAAAAAGGAGAAAAATCTGACCCAGGAAACTACAGACCAGTGTCACTTACCAGCATCACATGTAAAATCCTAGAACACATAATGTGTAGCAACATCATAAACCACTTAGACAAACATAATGTCCTCACACCATACCAACATGACTTTAGGAAATATAGATCATGTGAAACTCAACTAATATGTCTAATTGATGATTTTTCAAAAGGTTTAGATAATAGTGAACAAATAGATGCTTTCTTACTAGATTTTTCTAAGGCTTTTGACAAAGTTCACCACCATAATTTGCTTAAAAAATTAAAATGTTTCGGCAATAATGGTCCACTGCATCAGTGGATTAAAGACTTTCTGATAGGGAGAGAACAAACTGTAATAATAAATGGTTCTAAATCAACACCGATAACAGTAAACTCAGGTGTACCTCAAGGAACAGTCTTGGGTCCACTACTTTTAATTTACATAAATGATTTACCAAATTGCATTACTTCAGGAACAAAAGTCAGATTATTTGCAGACGATTGCATAATATATAGAACAATAAAAACAACACAAGACACAGATATTTTACAAAGAGAATTAGATGAATTACAGAAATGGGAATCAAATTGGAGCATGTCTTTCCACCCAGAAAAATGTCAGTTGTTAAGAGTAACAAAAGAAAAACTAAAACAAATTAATTCCACTTATCTTATTCATGGCAAACCAGTAACACAGACTAAAAACGCAAAATACCTAGGTGTTATTAATAAATGAAAAACTGTCATGGAATCCACATATTGATAAAACTACAAAAAAATCAAACAAAGCATTAGGATTTATTAAAAGAAATTTCTATAAATCAAATAAGAACATAAAACTAAAATGTTATTTAACCTTGGTTAGGCCAATAATAGAATATGCATCCTCTGTTTGGGACCCCTCAACTCAAGAAAAAAATAAAGAAACTAGAACAGACACAAAATAGAGCAGTGCGATTCATAACAAACGAATATTCACATTTGACTAGAGTAACACCTTTAGTAAAATCACTAAATTTAGAAAGCCTTCAGGACAGAAGGCTCAAAAGTAAAGTAGCAATAATACATAAAACACTGAACCATAATCTTCAAATACAAAAACAAAATTTAATAAAATACTCTGACAGACACAAAGATAAAGGCACATTCCTCGTCCCATATGCTAGGACAAATTTGTACAAATACTCCTTCTTCCCTAGTGCTATTAGAGCATGGAATGGGTGGTCTGAGCTAGCCAGGAAAACCAGTGACTTGGCAGAATTTGAGTCATTGGTTAATATGCATGACTAAATGCATGACGCGTAGGACGTAATCATCTTCTTTTTTGAAGTAACGTCTGTATTATATAAGATAAGATAAGATGTCTTCACATTGCTCTCTGTCTTTCATTCTTCATCCTGGAACTCAACAGTGAAAGGACCATAACCCTGGTATTATTTTCTGGAAATAAAAAAAGTGATTAAGTCCCTTAATGTAATTAACACCAATTTTTATAATTGTTTTACAAAATACATTAAATTCTTACCATTACCTATCAATCAGTCTCTTGAACCATGGGGGCACCACACAAGATCTGTCAACAGCCCTTCTATATTCCTCTATGTACTTAGCCATGGATAAACCATTTCATGGCAGACCTGCACATTCTTTGATGTCTTCCCATCTCTCTTTCTTCCTTCTTTGTACACAAATGTGGAAAAAATGGACCATAAGTCTTAAAAAGGAAATTTAAAATCATTAAATAAAATTTAATTTAATTTCTAATTATTAATAAAATATCTTACCAGAATGCTAGCCACTCTTTCTAAAACTATGACCAGTGCCTTATTTAAATCTTGAATTATATTTCTAGTCTAGGAGTTCCAATCAATTTTGTTGTATACAAAGGCCATGATACTGATTATAGGAATATGCCAGATGTCTGTTTCAGCATCTGAGTAAATAAATTAATGAAACTCCTATGACTCTAAGTTAGGGTACTGTCATCTTTCATATCTGTATTTAAAAAAAAAAAAAACTGGACATACATTCCTCATAATCAGTTCCCATCCTGTTTGTCATTTAAATATTTTGGACATTCCTTTTATATTCCAGCCAAGATCTCGCAGCGGACAGTAGAAAATGGCAGTTTGAACTTCAGATCATTGTGTCAACCGTCTCGTGCAAACCACTAAACCAGGCAGTTTTATCAAGATCCACCTAAGAATGAAAAATACTATAAGGTACACTTTCACATTACATCTAGAAAAGGATAGCTATATTTAACTTGATCTAGTAGAAGATGTACAACTATCATACCCATATAATGTAGATTAACAAACTGATTCAAGATAAATACTATTAAGCCAATCCTAAACCCATACTACTTGTATACATAAAATTGGGTGGATCTAGAATTTTAGATCTAGATAGACTAGATTCTTATTAAAATTCTAGATCTTTTCTATTAAGTAATAAAAACATTTAAAATGTATTTTAATATGAATGAAGCTGAACAGAAATAATTGGAAAATAGTCGATGCCAACGCAGAGGCTCTTGTTCTCGTATGAGCCATAGTTGTCTATTGACTGAAGGTGGTGGAGATAATTCAACAAGATGATTTACAATGTAATTCAAGAGATCTGTCTAGGTTAGTTCATTATTTTTCTTGAAGATTTCTATGATCAAGTCTAGATTTTCTAGATCTAGCATCATATACAATAATTTCTAGAGATCTAGTGCTAAGTCCTATACATATGGGATCTAGATCTAATCAAGATCTATCTAAAATCAGAATAAAAAATATGGAATGTCACACTAGATTTAGAATAGAATAGCAAAGTTTTACCAATATCTAGATTTTTAGTCCAGTAAATCAACTTATATAGATCAAGATATAAATTAAATTCACCTTTATCTATCCCTTAGTCTGTTGGACTGTTAAGGCACCACACAAGGTTTGTCGACCATTCTTTTCCTCACCGTCTTTTGAATGACTAATTCCTGAGAATAATAAACTGTTATTGTTAAAGAATATACAGGTAATCAGTGCTTTTTTGTAAAGAAATAGGTGCCGGAGATCAGTGATGGATTGCCTTTTAACATCTAATAAATAAATAATAAACTTTAAAATACAAAAGTAACTTTTTCGCTGCATTGAAAAAAGTGCCGGTACGCTGTACCAGTGCTTACTGTAATGCTGCTGACCTGAAAAATTGTAGTTAAACTAAATAATACAGTAATATTAAGCCCATACTAATTAGTCTTAGATATATAGATCTAGAAATTATATTGACATTGTGTAGATCTAGTCAATCTAGATTTCAAAGCAAAGAAAACAGAAGAACGGTAGACCATAAGGCAAAGACGATAGGATCGACATGGACCAAGCTGAAGAAATCCAGAATATTTATTGAAAATTTTTAGTTAGATCTAGACTAATAATCTAGAATACTAGGACTATAGTAATCTATACATTCTTTTCTAGACTTTACTAGACAAACTCTAATGATGATTCTAATATTAAATATAAACCTAAGTTTAGATCAAATCATTAAAAAGCCAACTAGATTAAACAACACATTAGATCTCTTCTTAACCAACAGACCTGGATTAGTAGTTGATTCTGATATTATCCCTGGTCTATCAGACCATGAGATCATAAAAATATACAGTCAGATAAAAGCAGTAGCCAATACAAAACCCAAAAGAAAAATCTTACTCTGGAATAAATGTAACCTAACACAACTACACCAAGCTGCATTAAACTTTCAACAAACATTCTTATTAGAAAAAGACATTAACCAACCAGTCGATGACCTCTGGAATTTCATTAAAAACCATCTTAAAAGATACACATCAAACAAAATAAATAAATGCTGGTTTAATAATAGACTAAAGAAGCTTTGTAAACAGAAGGAAAACCTATATAAAAAATTTTAAGAAACTAATGCAGAAAGAGTTTACAAAAAGTATATAAAAATTAAACACTTAACCCAAAAAGTAAGCAGACAGCTGCTGAGTGAATACATAAACAATGTAATATCTAAAGATAACAACAAAAACCTATGGTCATACATTAGGTCTAAGAAAATGGAAACAACAGGCGTAGCGCCATTAAAAGATGAACATAACATAATACATAATGATAATGAAACTAAAGCAAACATTCTAAACAAATACTATGCATCAGCATTCTCAGCCCCAGGAGACAAAGAGATATTACTGAATTTGAACCAACAAGTATACAACATAGAAGATATAGTAGTACAAGAAAATAGAATTCAAAAACTATTAGCCAACACCAAACCAAATAAAGCTTCTGGACCTGATGGTATTCCAGCTAGATTACTCAAAGAACTAAGTAATGAGCTAGCCCCAGTGTTCAAAATACTCTTTCAGGCTTCACTTAACCAGGGCAGAGTACCAAAGGACTGGAAAGAAGCTTATGTCACCCCCCTATTTAAAAAAGGAGAAAAATCTGACCCAGGAAACTACAGACCAGTGTCACTTACCAGCATCACATGTAAAATCCTAGAACACATAATGTGTAGCAACATCATAAACCACTTAGACAAACATAATGTCCTCACACCATACCAACATGGCTTTAGGAAATATAGATCATGTGAAACTCAACTAATATGTCTAATTGATGATTTTTCAAAAGGTTTAGATAATAGTGAACAAATAGATGCTTTCTTACTAGATTTTTCTAAGGCTTTTGACAAAGTTCACCACCATAATTTGCTTAAAAAATTAAAATGTTTCGGCAATAATGGTCCACTGCATCAGTGGATTAAAGACTTTCTGATAGGGAGAGAACAAACTGTAATAATAAATGGTTCTAAATCAACACCGATAACAGTAAACTCAGGTGTACCTCAAGGAACAGTCTTGGGTCCACTACTTTTAATTTACATAAATGATTTACCAAATTGCATTACTTCAGGAACAAAAGTCAGATTATTTGCAGACGATTGCATAATATATAGAACAATAAAAACAACACAAGACACAGATATTTTACAAAGAGAATTAGATGAATTACAGAAATGGGAATCAAATTGGAGCATGTCTTTCCACCCAGAAAAATGTCAGTTGTTAAGAGTAACAAAAGAAAAACTAAAACAAATTAATTCCACTTATCTTATTCATGGCAAACCAGTAACACAGACTAAAAACGCAAAATACCTAGGTGTTATTAATAAATGAAAAACTGTCATGGAATCCACATATTGATAAAACTACAAAAAAATCAAACAAAGCATTAGGATTTATTAAAAGAAATTTCTATAAATCAAATAAGAACATAAAACTAAAATGTTATTTAACCTTGGTTAGGCCAATAATAGAATATGCATCCTCTGTTTGGGACCCCTCAACTCAAGAAAAAAATAAAGAAACTAGAACAGACACAAAATAGAGCAGTGCGATTCATAACAAACGAATATTCACATTTGACTAGAGTAACACCTTTAGTAAAATCACTAAATTTAGAAAGCCTTCAGGACAGAAGGCTCAAAAGTAAAGTAGCAATAATACATAAAACACTGAACCATAATCTTCAAATACAAAAACAAAATTTAATAAAATACTCTGACAGACACAAAGATAAAGGCACATTCCTCGTCCCATATGCTAGGACAAATTTGTACAAATACTCCTTCTTCCCTAGTGCTATTAGAGCATGGAATGGGTGGTCTGAGCTAGCCAGGAAAACCAGTGACTTGGCAGAATTTGAGTCATTGGTTAATATGCATGACTAAATGCATGACGCGTAGGACGTAATCATCTTCTTTTTTGAAGTAACGTCTGTATTATATAAGATAAGATAAGATGTCTTCACATTGCTCTCTGTCTTTCATTCTTCATCCTGGAACTCAACAGTGAAAGGACCATAACCCTGGTATTATTTTCTGGAAATAAAAAAAGTGATTAAGTCCCTTAATGTAATTAACACCAATTTTTATAATTGTTTTACAAAATACATTAAATTCTTACCATTACCTATCAATCAGTCTGTTGAACCATGGGGGCACCACACAAGATCTGTCAACAACCCTTCTATATTCCTCTATGTACTTAGCCATGGATAAACCATTTCATGGCAGACCTGCACATTCTTTGATGTCTTCCCATCTCTCTTTCTTCCTTCTTTGTACACAAATGTGGAAAAAATGGACCATAAGTCTTAAAAAAGGAAATTTAAAATCATTAAATAAAATTTAATTTAATTTCTAATTATTAATAAAATATCTTACCAGAATGCTAGCCACTCTTTCTAAAACTATGACCAGTGCCTTATTTAAATCTTGAATTATATTTCTAGTCTAGGAGTTCCAATCAATTTTGTTGTATACAAAGGCCATGATACTGATTATAGGAATATGCCAGATGTCTGTTTCAGCATCTGAGTAAATAAATTAATGAAACTCCTATGACTCTAAGTTAGGGTACTGTCATCTTTCATATCTGTATTTAAAAAAAAACAAAAAAAACTGGACATACATTCCTCATAATCAGTTCCCATCCTGTTTGTCATTTAAATATTTTGGACATTCCTTTTACCTTCCAGCCAAGATCTCGCAGCGGACAGTAGAAAATGGCAGTTTGAACTTCAGATCATTGTGTCAACCGTCTCGTGCAAACCACTAAACCAGGCAGTTTTATCAAGATCCACCTAAGAATGAAAAATACTATAAGGTACACTTTCACATTACATCTAGAAAAGGATAGCTATATTTAACTTGATCTAGTAGAAGATGTACAACTATCATACCCATATAATGTAGATTAACAAACTGATTCAAGATAAATACTATTAAGCCAATCCTACACCCATACTACTTGTATACATAAAATTGGGTGGATCTAGAATTTTAGATCTAGATAGACTAGATTCTTATTAAAATTCTAGATCTTTTCTATTAAGTAATAAAAACCTTTAAAATGTATTTTAATATGGATGAAGCTGAACAGAAATGATTGGAAAATAGTCGATGCCAACGCAGAGGCTCTTGTTCTCGTATGAGCCATAGTTGTCTATTGACTGAAGGTGGTGGAGATAATTCAACAAGATGATTTACAATGTAATTCAAGAGATCTGTCTAGGTTAGTTCATTATTTTTCTTGAAGATTTCTATGATCAAGTCTAGATTTTCTAGATCTAGCATCATATACAATAATTTCTAGAGATCTAGTGCTAAGTCCTATACATATGGGATCTAGATCTAATCAAGATCTATCTAAAATCAGAATAAAAAATATGGAATGTCACACTAGATTTAGAATAGAATAGCAAAGTTTTACCAATATCTAGATTTTTAGTCCAGTAAATCAACTTATATAGATCAAGATATAAATGAAATTCACCTTTATCTATCCCTTAGTCTGTTGGACTGTTAAGGCACCACACAAGGTTTGTCGACCATTCTTTTCCTCACCGTCTTTTGAATGACTAATTCCTGAGAATAATAAACTGTTATTGTTAAAGAATATACAGGTAATCAGTGCTTTTTTGTAAAGAAATAGGTGCCGGAGATCAGTGATGGATTGCCTTTTAACATCTAATAAATAAATAATAAACTTTAAAATACAAAAGTAACTTTTTCGCTGCATTGAAAAAAGTGCCGGTACGCTGTACCAGTGCTTACTGTAATGCTGCTGACCTGAAAAATTGTAGTTAAACTAAATAATACAGTAATATTAAGCCCATACTAATTAGTCTTAGATATATAGATCTAGAAATTATATTGACATTGTGTAGATCTAGTCAATCTAGATTTCAAAGCAAAGAAAACAGAAGAACGGTAGACCATAAGGCAAAGACGATAGGATCGACATGGACCAAGCTGAAGAAATCCAGAATATTTATTGAAAATTTTTAGTTAGATCTAGACTAATAATCTAGAATACTAGGACTATAGTAATCTATACATTCTTTTCTAGACTTTACTAGACAAACTCTAATGATGATTCTAATATTAAATATAAACCTAAGTTTAGATCAAATCATTAAAAAGCCAAATAGATTAAACAACACATTAGATCTCTTCTTAACCAACAGACCTGGATTAGTAGTTGATTATGATATTATCCCTGGTCTATCAGACCATGAGATCATAAAAATATACAGTCAGATAAAAGCAGTAGCCAATACAAAACCCAAAAGAAAAATCTTACTCTGGAATAAATGTAACCTAACACAACTACACCAAGCTGCATTAAACTTTCAACAAACATTCTTATTAGAAAAAGACATTAACCAACCAGTCGATGACCTCTGGAATTTCATTAAAAATCATCTTAAAAGATACACATCAAACAAAATAAATAAATGCTGGTTTAATAATAGACTAAAGAAGCTTTGTAAACAGAAGGAAAACCTATATAAAAAATTTTAAGAAACTAATGCAGAAAGAGTTTACAAAAAGTATATAAAAATTAAACACTTAACCCAAAAAGTAAGCAGACAGCTGCAGAGTGAATACATAAACAATGTAATATCTAAAGATAACAACAAAAACCTATGGTCATACATTAGGTCTAAGAAAATGGAAACAACAGGCGTAGCGCCATTAAAAGATGAACATAACATAATACATAATGATAATGAAACTAAAGCAAACATTCTAAACAAATACTATGCATCAGCATTCTCAGCCCCAGGAGACAAAGAGATATTACTGAATTTGAACCAACAAGTATACAACATAGAAGATATAGTAGTACAAGAAAATAGAATTCAAAAACTATTAGCCAACACCAAACCAAATAAAGCTTCTGGACCTGATGGTATTCCAGCTAGATTACTCAAAGAACTAAGTAATGAGCTAGCCCCAGTGTTCAAAATACTCTTTCAGGCTTCACTTAACCAGGGCAGAGTACCAAAGGACTGGAAAGAAGCTTATGTCACCCCCCTATTTAAAAAAGGAGAAAAATCTGACCCAGGAAACTACAGACCAGTGTCACTTACCAGCATCACATGTAAAATCCTAGAACACATAATGTGTAGCAACATCATAAACCACTTAGACAAACATAATGTCCTCACACCATACCAACATGGCTTTAGGAAATATAGATCATGTGAAACTCAACTAATATGTCTAATTGATGATTTTTCAAAAGGTTTAGATAATAGTGAACAAATAGATGCTTTCTTACTAGATTTTTCTAAGGCTTTTGACAAAGTTCACCACCATAATTTGCTTAAAAAATTAAAATGTTTCGGCAATAATGGTCCACTGCATCAGTGGATTAAAGACTTTCTGATAGGGAGAGAACAAACTGTAATAATAAATGGTTCTAAATCAACACCGATAACAGTAAACTCAGGTGTACCTCAAGGAACAGTCTTGGGTCCACTACTTTTAATTTACATAAATGATTTACCAAATTGCATTACTTCAGGAACAAAAGTCAGATTATTTGCAGACGATTGCATAATATATAGAACAATAAAAACAACACAAGACACAGATATTTTACAAAGAGAATTAGATGAATTACAGAAATGGGAATCAAATTGGAGCATGTCTTTCCACCCAGAAAAATGTCAGTTGTTAAGAGTAACAAAAGAAAAACTAAAACAAATTAATTCCACTTATCTTATTCATGGCAAACCAGTAACACAGACTAAAAACGCAAAATACCTAGGTGTTATTAATAAATGAAAAACTGTCATGGAATCCACATATTGATAAAACTACAAAAAAATCAAACAAAGCATTAGGATTTATTAAAAGAAATTTCTATAAATCAAATAAGAACATAAAACTAAAATGTTATTTAACCTTGGTTAGGCCAATAATAGAATATGCATCCTCTGTTTGGGACCCCTCAACTCAAGAAAAAAATAAAGAAACTAGAACAGACACAAAATAGAGCAGTGCGATTCATAACAAACGAATATTCACATTTGACTAGAGTAACACCTTTAGTAAAATCACTAAATTTAGAAAGCCTTCAGGACAGAAGGCTCAAAAGTAAAGTAGCAATAATACATAAAACACTGAACCATAATCTTCAAATACAAAAACAAAATTTAATAAAATACTCTGACAGACACAAAGATAAAGGCACATTCCTCGTCCCATATGCTAGGACAAATTTGTACAAATACTCCTTCTTCCCTAGTGCTATTAGAGCATGGAATGGGTGGTCTGAGCTAGCCAGGAAAACCAGTGACTTGGCAGAATTTGAGTCATTGGTTAATATGCATGACTAAATGCATGACGCGTAGGACGTAATCATCTTCTTTTTTGAAGTAACGTCTGTATTATATAAGATAAGATAAGATGTCTTCACATTGCTCTCTGTCTTTCATTCTTCATCCTGGAACTCAACAGTGAAAGGACCATAACCCTGGTATTATTTTCTGGAAATAAAAAAAGTGATTAAGTCCCTTAATGTAATTAACACCAATTTTTATAATTGTTTTACAAAATACATTAAATTCTTACCATTACCTATCAATCAGTCTGTTGAACCATGGGGGCACCACACAAGATCTGTCAACAACCCTTCTATATTCCTCTATGTACTTAGCCATGGATAAACCATTTCATGGCAGACCTGCACATTCTTTGATGTCTTCCCATCTCTCTTTCTTCCTTCTTTGTACACAAATGTGGAAAAAATGGACCATAAGTCTTAAAAAAGGAAATTTAAAATCATTAAATAAAATTTAATTTAATTTCTAATTATTAATAAAATATCTTACCAGAATGCTAGCCACTCTTTCTAAAACTATGACCAGTGCCTTATTTAAATCTTGAATTATATTTCTAGTCTAGGAGTTCCAATCAATTTTGTTGTATACAAAGGCCATGATACTGATTATAGGAATATGCCAGATGTCTGTTTCAGCATCTGAGTAAATAAATTAATGAAACTCCTATGACTCTAAGTTAGGGTACTGTCATCTTTCATATCTGTATTTAAAAAAAAACAAAAAAAACTGGACATACATTCCTCATAATCAGTTCCCATCCTGTTTGTCATTTAAATATTTTGGACATTCCTTTTACATTCCAGCCAAGATCTCGCAGCGGACAGTAGAAAATGGCAGTTTGAACTTCAGATCATTGTGTCAACCGTCTCGTGCAAACCACTAAACCAGGCAGTTTTATCAAGATCCACCTAAGAATGAAAAATACTATAAGGTACACTTTCACATTACATCTAGAAAAGGATAGCTATATTTAACTTGATCTAGTAGAAGATGTACAACTATCATACCCATATAATGTAGATTAACAAACTGATTCAAGATAAATACTATTAAGCCAATCCTACACCCATACTACTTGTATACATAAAATTGGGTGGATCTAGAATTTTAGATCTAGATAGACTAGATTCTTATTAAAATTCTAGATCTTTTCTATTAAGTAATAAAAACCTTTAAAATGTATTTTAATATGGATGAAGCTGAACAGAAATGATTGGAAAATAGTCGATGCCAACGCAGAGGCTCTTGTTCTCGTGTGAGCCATAGTTGTCTATTGACTGAAGGTGGTGGAGATAATTCAACAAGATGATTTACAATGTAATTCAAGAGATCTGTCTAGGTTAGTTCATTATTTTTCTTGAAGATTTCTATGATCAAGTCTAGATTTTCTAGATCTAGCATCATATACAATAATTTCTAGAGATCTAGTGCTAAGTCCTATACATATGGGATCTAGATCTAATCAAGATCTATCTAAAATCAGAATAAAAAATATGGAATGTCACACTAGATTTAGAATAGAATAGCAAAGTTTTACCAATATCTAGATTTTTAGTCCAGTAAATCAACTTATATAGATCAAGATATAAATGAAATTCACCTTTATCTATCCCTTAGTCTGTTGGACTGTTAAGGCACCACACAAGGTTTGTCGACCATTCTTTTCCTCACCGTCTTTTGAATGACTAATTCCTGAGAATAATAAACTGTTATTGTTAAAGAATATACAGGTAATCAGTGCTTTTTTGTAAAGAAATAGGTGCCGGAGATCAGTGATGGATTGCCTTTTAACATCTAATAAATAAATAATAAACTTTAAAATACAAAAGTAACTTTTTCGCTGCATTGAAAAAAGTGCCGGTACGCTGTACCAGTGCTTACTGTAATGCTGCTGACCTGAAAAATTGTAGTTAAACTAAATAATACAGTAATATTAAGCCCATACTAATTAGTCTTAGATATATAGATCTAGAAATTATATTGACATTGTGTAGATCTAGTCAATCTAGATTTCAAAGCAAAGAAAACAGAAGAACGGTAGACCATAAGGCAAAGACGATAGGATCGACATGGACCAAGCTGAAGAAATCCAGAATATTTATTGAAAATTTTTAGTTAGATCTAGACTAATAATCTAGAATACTAGGACTATAGTAATCTATACATTCTTTTCTAGACTTTACTAGACAAACTCTAATGATGATTCTAATATTAAATATAAACCTAAGTTTAGATCAAATCATTAAAAAGCCAACTAGATTAAACAACACATTAGATCTCTTCTTAACCAACAGACCTGGATTAGTAGTTGATTATGATATTATCCCTGGTCTATCAGACCATGAGATCATAAAAATATACAGTCAGATAAAAACAGTAGCCAATACAAAACCCAAAAGAAAAATCTTACTCTGGAATAAATGTAACCTAACACAACTACACCAAGCTGCATTAAACTTTCAACAAACATTCTTATTAGAAAAAGACATTAACCAACCAGTCGATGACCTCTGGAATTTCATTAAAAACCATCTTAAAAGATACACATCAAACAAAATAAATAAATGCTGGTTTAATAATAGACTAAAGAAGCTTTGTAAACAGAAGGAAAACCTATATAAAAAATTTTAAGAAACTAATGCAGAAAGAGTTTACAAAAAGTATATAAAAATTAAACACTTAACCCAAAAAGTAAGCAGACAGCTGCAGAGTGAATACATAAACAATGTAATATCTAAAGATAACAACAAAAACCTATGGTCATACATTAGGTCTAAGAAAATGGAAACAACAGGCGTAGCGCCATTAAAAGATGAACATAACATAATACATAATGATAATGAAACTAAAGCAAACATTCTAAACAAATACTATGCATCAGCATTCTCAGCCCCAGGAGACAAAGAGATATTACTGAATTTGAACCAACAAGTATACAACATAGAAGATATAGTAGTACAAGAAAATAGAATTCAAAAACTATTAGCCAACACCAAACCAAATAAAGCTTCTGGACCTGATGGTATTCCAGCTAGATTACTCAAAGAACTAAGTAATGAGCTAGCCCCAGTGTTCAAAATACTCTTTCAGGCTTCACTTAACCAGGGCAGAGTACCAAAGGACTGGAAAGAAGCTTATGTCACCCCCCTATTTAAAAAAGGAGAAAAATCTGACCCAGGAAACTACAGACCAGTGTCACTTACCAGCATCACATGTAAAATCCTAGAACACATAATGTGTAGCAACATCATAAACCACTTAGACAAACATAATGTCCTCACACCATACCAACATGGCTTTAGGAAATATAGATCATGTGAAACTCAACTAATATGGCTAATTGATGATTTTTCAAAAGGTTTAGATAATAGTGAACAAATAGATGCTTTCTTACTAGATTTTTCTAAGGCTTTTGACAAAGTTCACCACCATAATTTGCTTAAAAAATTAAAATGTTTCGGCAATAATGGTCCACTGCATCAGTGGATTAAAGACTTTCTGATAGGGAGAGAACAAACTGTAATAATAAATGGTTCTAAATCAACACCGATAACAGTAAACTCAGGTGTACCTCAAGGAACAGTCTTGGGTCCACTACTTTTAATTTACATAAATGATTTACCAAATTGCATTACTTCAGGAACAAAAGTCAGATTATTTGCAGACGATTGCATAATATATAGAACAATAAAAACAACACAAGACACAGATATTTTACAAAGAGAATTAGATGAATTACAGAAATGGGAATCAAATTGGAGCATGTCTTTCCACCCAGAAAAATGTCAGTTGTTAAGAGTAACAAAAGAAAAACTAAAACAAATTAATTCCACTTATCTTATTCATGGCAAACCAGTAACACAGACTAAAAACGCAAAATACCTAGGTGTTATTAATAAATGAAAAACTGTCATGGAATCCACATATTGATAAAACTACAAAAAAATCAAACAAAGCATTAGGATTTATTAAAAGAAATTTCTATAAATCAAATAAGAACATAAAACTAAAATGTTATTTAACCTTGGTTAGGCCAATAATAGAATATGCATCCTCTGTTTGGGACCCCTCAACTCAAGAAAAAAATAAAGAAACTAGAACAGACACAAAATAGAGCAGTGCGATTCATAACAAACGAATATTCACATTTGACTAGAGTAACACCTTTAGTAAAATCACTAAATTTAGAAAGCCTTCAGGACAGAAGGCTCAAAAGTAAAGTAGCAATAATACATAAAACACTGAACCATAATCTTCAAATACAAAAACAAAATTTAATAAAATACTCTGACAGACACAAAGATAAAGGCACATTCCTCGTCCCATATGCTAGGACAAATTTGTACAAATACTCCTTCTTCCCTAGTGCTATTAGAGCATGGAATGGGTGGTCTGAGCTAGCCAGGAAAACCAGTGACTTGGCAGAATTTGAGTCATTGGTTAATATGCATGACTAAATGCATGACGCGTAGGACGTAATCATCTTCTTTTTTGAAGTAACGTCTGTATTATATAAGATAAGATAAGATGTCTTCACATTGCTCTCTGTCTTTCATTCTTCATCCTGGAACTCAACAGTGAAAGGACCATAACCCTGGTATTATTTTCTGGAAATAAAAAAAGTGATTAAGTCCCTTAATGTAATTAACACCAATTTTTATAATTGTTTTACAAAATACATTAAATTCTTACCATTACCTATCAATCAGTCTGTTGAACCATGGGGGCACCACACAAGATCTGTCAACAGCCCTTCTATATTCCTCTATGTACTTAGCCATGGATAAACCATTTCATGGCAGACCTGTCCATTCTTTGATGTCTTCCCATCTCTCTTTCTTCCTTCTTTGTACACAAATGTGGAAAAAATGGACCATAATTCTTAGAAAAGAAATTTAAAATCATTAAATATAATTTAATTTAATTTCTAATTATTAATAAAATATCTTACCAGAATGCTAGCCACTCTTTCTAAAACTATGACCAGTGCCTTATTTAAATCTTGAATTATATTTCTAGTCTAGGAGTTCCAATCAATTTTGTTGTATACAAAGGCCATGATACTGATTATAGGAATATGCCAGATGTCTGTTTCAGCATCTGAGTAAATAAATTAATGAAACTCCTATGACTCTAAGTTAGGGTACTGTCATCTTTCATATCTGTATTTAAAAAAAAACAAAAAAAACTGGACATACATTCCTCATAATCAGTTCCCATCCTGTTTGTCATTTAAATATTTTGGACATTCCTTTTACATTCCAGCCAAGATCTCGCAGCGGACAGTAGAAAATGGCAGTTTGAACTTCAGATCATTGTGTCAACCGTCTCGTGCAAACCACTAAACCAGGCAGTTTTATCAAGATCCACCTAAGAATGAAAAATACTATAAGGTACACTTTCACATTACATCTAGAAAAGGATAGCTATATTTAACTTGATCTAGTAGAAGATGTACAACTATCATACCCATATAATGTAGATTAACAAACTGATTCAAGATAAATACTATTAAGCCAATCCTAAACCCATACTACTTGTATACATAAAATTGGGTGGATCTAGAATTTTAGATCTAGATAGACTAGATTCTTATTAAAATTCTAGATCTTTTCTATTAAGTAATAAAAACCTTTAAAATGTATTTTAATATGGATGAAGCTGAACAGAAATGATTGGAAAATAGTCGATGCCAACGCAGAGGCTCTTGTTCTCGTATGAGCCATAGTTGTCTATTGACTGAAGGTGGTGGAGATAATTCAACAAGATGATTTACAATGTAATTCAAGAGATCTGTCTAGGTTAGTTCATTATTTTTCTTGAAGATTTCTATGATCAAGTCTAGATTTTCTAGATCTAGCATCATATACAATAATTTCTAGAGATCTAGTGCTAAGTCCTATACATATGGGATCTAGATCTAATCAAGATCTATCTAAAATCAGAATAAAAAATATGGAATGTCACACTAGATTTAGAATAGAATAGCAAAGTTTTACCAATATCTAGATTTTTAGTCCAGTAAATCAACTTATATAGATCAAGATATAAATGAAATTCACCTTTATCTATCCCTTAGTCTGTTGGACTGTTAAGGCACCACACAAGGTTTGTCGACCATTCTTTTCCTCACCGTCTTTTGAATGACTAATTCCTGAGAATAATAAACTGTTATTGTTAAAGAATATACAGGTAATCAGTGCTTTTTTGTAAAGAAATAGGTGCCGGAGATCAGTGATGGATTGCCTTTTAACATCTAATAAATAAATAATAAACTTTAAAATACAAAAGTAACTTTTTCGCTGCATTGAAAAAAGTGCCGGTACGCTGTACCAGTGCTTACTGTAATGCTGCTGACCTGAAAAATTGTAGTTAAACTAAATAATACAGTAATATTAAGCCCATACTAATTAGTCTTAGATATATAGATCTAGAAATTATATTGACATTGTGTAGATCTAGTCAATCTAGATTTCAAAGCAAAGAAAACAGAAGAACGGTAGACCATAAGGCAAAGACGATAGGATCGACATGGACCAAGCTGAAGAAATCCAGAATATTTATTGAAAATTTTTAGTTAGATCTAGACTAATAATCTAGAATACTAGGACTATAGTAATCTATACATTCTTTTCTAGACTCTACTAGACAAACTCTAATGATGATTCTAATATTAAATATAAACCTAAGTTTAGATCAAATCATTAAAAAGCCAACTAGATTAAACAACACATTAGATCTCTTCTTAACCAACAGACCTGGATTAGTAGTTGATTATGATATTATCCCTGGTCTATCAGACCATGAGATCATAAAAATATACAGTCAGATAAAAGCAGTAGCCAATACAAAACCCAAAAGAAAAATCTTACTCTGGAATAAATGTAACCTAACACAACTACACCAAGCTGCATTAAACTTTCAACAAACATTCTTATTAGAAAAAGACATTAACCAACCAGTCGATGACCTCTGGAATTTCATTAAAAACCATCTTAAAAGATACACATCAAACAAAATAAATAAATGCTGGTTTAATAATAGACTAAAGAAGCTTTGTAAACAGAAGGAAAACCTATATAAAAAATTTTAAGAAACTAATGCAGAAAGAGTTTACAAAAAGTATATAAAAATTAAACACTTAACCCAAAAAGTAAGCAGACAGCTGCAGAGTGAATACATAAACAATGTAATATCTAAAGATAACAACAAAAACCTATGGTCATACATTAGGTCTAAGAAAATGGAAACAACAGGCGTAGCGCCATTAAAAGATGAACATAACATAATACATAATGATAATGAAACTAAAGCAAACATTCTAAACAAATACTATGCATCAGCATTGTCAGCCCCAGGAGACAAAGAGATATTACTGAATTTGAACCAACAAGTATACAACATAGAAGATATAGTAGTACAAGAAAATAGAATTCAAAAACTATTAGCCAACACCAAACCAAATAAAGCTTCTGGACCTGATGGTATTCCAGCTAGATTACTCAAAGAACTAAGTAATGAGCTAGCCCCAGTGTTCAAAATACTCTTTCAGGCTTCACTTAACCAGGGCAGAGTACCAAAGGACTGGAAAGAAGCTTATGTCACCCCCCTATTTAAAAAAGGAGAAAAATCTGACCCAGGAAACTACAGACCAGTGTCACTTACCAGCATCACATGTAAAATCCTAGAACACATAATATGTAGCAACATCATAAACCACTTAGACAAACATAATGTCCTCACACCATACCAACATGGCTTTAGGAAATATAGATCATGTGAAACTCAACTAATATGTCTAATTGATGATTTTTCAAAAGGTTTAGATAATAGTGAACAAATAGATGCTTTCTTACTAGATTTTTCTAAGGCTTTTGACAAAGTTCACCACCATAATTTGCTTAAAAAATTAAAATGTTTCGGCAATAATGGTCCACTGCATCAGTGGATTAAAGACTTTCTGATAGGGAGAGAACAAACTGTAATAATAAATGGTTCTAAATCAACACCGATAACAGTAAACTCAGGTGTACCTCAAGGAACAGTCTTGGGTCCACTACTTTTAATTTACATAAATGATTTACCAAATTGCATTACTTCAGGAACAAAAGTCAGATTATTTGCAGACGATTGCATAATATATAGAACAATAAAAACAACACAAGACACAGATATTTTACAAAGAGAATTAGATGAATTACAGAAATGGGAATCAAATTGGAGCATGTCTTTCCACCCAGAAAAATGTCAGTTGTTAAGAGTAACAAAAGAAAAACTAAAACAAATTAATTCCACTTATCTTATTCATGGCAAACCAGTAACACAGACTAAAAACGCAAAATACCTAGGTGTTATTAATAAATGAAAAACTGTCATGGAATCCACATATTGATAAAACTACAAAAAAATCAAACAAAGCATTAGGATTTATTAAAAGAAATTTCTATAAATCAAATAAGAACATAAAACTAAAATGTTATTTAACCTTGGTTAGGCCAATAATAGAATATGCATCCTCTGTTTGGGACCCCTCAACTCAAGAAAAAAATAAAGAAACTAGAACAGACACAAAATAGAGCAGTGCGATTCATAACAAACGAATATTCACATTTGACTAGAGTAACACCTTTAGTAAAATCACTAAATTTAGAAAGCCTTCAGGACAGAAGGCTCAAAAGTAAAGTAGCAATAATACATAAAACACTGAACCATAATCTTCAAATACAAAAACAAAATTTAATAAAATACTCTGACAGACACAAAGATAAAGGCACATTCCTCGTCCCATATGCTAGGACAAATTTGTACAAATACTCCTTCTTCCCTAGTGCTATTAGAGCATGGAATGGGTGGTCTGAGCTAGCCAGGAAAACCAGTGACTTGGCAGAATTTGAGTCATTGGTTAATATGCATGACTAAATGCATGACGCGTAGGACGTAATCATCTTCTTTTTTGAAGTAACGTCTGTATTATATAAGATAAGATAAGATGTCTTCACATTGCTCTCTGTCTTTCATTCTTCATCCTGGAACTCAACAGTGAAAGGACCATAACCCTGGTATTATTTTCTGGAAATAAAAAAAGTGATTAAGTCCCTTAATGTAATTAACACCAATTTTTATAATTGTTTTACAAAATACATTAAATTCTTACCATTACCTATCAATCAGTCTGTTGAACCATGGGGGCACTACACAAGATCTGTCAACAGCCCTTCTATATTCCTCTATGTACTTAGCCATGGATAAAACATTTCATGGCAGACCTGTCCATTCTTTGATGTCTTCCCATCTCTCTTTCTTCCTTCTTTGTACACAAATGGGGAAAAAATGGACCATAATTCTTAAAAAAGAAATTTAAAATCATTACATAAAATTTAATTTAATTTCTAATTATTAATAAAATATCTTACCAGAATGCTAGCCACTCTTTCTAAAACTATGACCAGTGCCTTATTTAAATCTTGAATTATATTTCTAGTCTAGGAGTTCCAATCAATTTTGTTGTATACAAAGGCCATGATACTGATTATAGGAATATGCCAGATGTCTGTTTCAGCATCTGAGTAAATAAATTAATGAAAGACCTATGACTCTAAGTTAGGGTACTGTCATCTTTCATATCTGTATTTAAAAAAAAACAAAAAAAAACTGGACATACATTCCTCATAATCAGTTCCCATCCTGTTTGTCATTTAAATATTTTGGACATTCCTTTTACATTCCAGCCAAGATCTCGCAGCGGACAGTAGAAAATGGCAGTTTGAACTTCAGATCATTGTGTCAACCGTCTCGTGCAAACCACTAAACCAGGCAGTTTTATCAAGATCCACCTAAGAATGAAAAATACTATAAGGTACACTTTCACATTACATCTAGAAAAGGATAGCTATATTTAACTTGATCTAGTAGAAGATGTACAACTATCATACCCATATAATGTAGATTAACAAACTGATTCAAGATAAATACTATTAAGCCAATCCTAAACCCATACTACTTGTATACATAAAATTGGGTGGATCTAGAATTTTAGATCTAGATAGACTAGATTCTTATTAAAATTCTAGATCTTTTCTATTAAGTAATAAAAACCTTTAAAATGTATTTTAATATGGATGAAGCTGAACAGAAATGATTGGAAAATAGTCGATGCCAACGCAGAGGCTCTTGTTCTCGTATGAGCCATAGTTGTCTATTGACTGAAGGTGGTGGAGATAATTCAACAAGATGATTTACAATGTAATTCAAGAGATCTGTCTAGGTTAGTTCATTATTTTTCTTGAAGATTTCTATGATCAAGTCTAGATTTTCTAGATCTAGCATCATATACAATAATTTCTAGAGATCTAGTGCTAAGTCCTATACATATGGGATCTAGATCTAATCAAGATCTATCTAAAATCAGAATAAAAAATATGGAATGTCACACTAGATTTAGAATAGAATAGCAAAGTTTTACCAATATCTAGATTTTTAGTCCAGTAAATCAACTTATATAGATCAAGATATAAATGAAATTCACCTTTATCTATCCCTTAGTCTGTTGGACTGTTAAGGCACCACACAAGGTTTGTCGACCATTCTTTTCCTCACCGTCTTTTGAATGACTAATTCCTGAGAATAATAAACTGTTATTGTTAAAGAATATACAGGTAATCAGTGCTTTTTTGTAAAGAAATAGGTGCCGGAGATCAGTGATGGATTGCCTTTTAACATCTAATAAATAAATAATAAACTTTAAAATACAAAAGTAACTTTTTCGCTGCATTGAAAAAAGTGCCGGTACGCTGTACCAGTGCTTACTGTAATGCTGCTGACCTGAAAAATTGTAGTTAAACTAAATAATACAGTAATATTAAGCCCAGGATGGCTGCCTGGTCGTGCGGTTTGCACGCTGGACTGTCGTTCAGATTTATCGATGGTCCCGGGTTCAAACCCTGCCCGCTCCCATCCCCCGTCGTCCTGCGGGAGGTTTGGACTAGGAAGTAATTATCTTCAACTCTGAAGGAACATCCGAAACATGTAAAACATTTTACAAACATACTAATTAGTCTTAGATATATAGATCTAGAAATTATATTGACATTGTGTAGATCTAGTCAATCTAGATTTCAAAGCAAAGAAAACAGAAGAACGGTAGACCATAAGGCAAAGACGATAGGATCGACATGGACCAAGCTGAAGAAATCCAGAATATTTATTGAAAATTTTTAGTTAGATCTAGACTAATAATCTAGAATACTAGGACTATAGTAATCTATACATTCTTTTCTAGACTCTACTAGACAAACTCTAATGATGATTCTAATATTAAATATAAACCTAAGTTTAGATCAAATCATTAAAAAGCCAACTAGATTAAACAACACATTAGATCTCTTCTTAACCAACAGACCTGGATTAGTAGTTGATTATGATATTATCCCTGGTCTATCAGACCATGAGATCATAAAAATATACAGTCAGATAAAAGCAGTAGCCAATACAAAACCCAAAAGAAAAATCTTACTCTGGAATAAATGTAACCTAACACAACTACACCAAGCTGCATTAAACTTTCAACAAACATTCTTATTAGAAAAAGACATTAACCAACCAGTCGATGACCTCTGGAATTTCATTAAAAACCATCTTAAAAGATACACATCAAACAAAATAAATAAATGCTGGTTTAATAATAGACTAAAGAAGCTTTGTAAACAGAAGGAAAACCTATATAAAAAATTTTAAGAAACTAATGCAGAAAGAGTTTACAAAAAGTATATACAAATTAAACACTTAACCCAAAAAGTAAGCAGACAGCTGCAGAGTGAATACATAAACAATGTAATATCTAAAGATAACAACAAAAACCTATGGTCATACATTAGGTCTAAGAAAATGGAAACAACAGGCGTAGCGCCATTAAAAGATGAACATAACATAATACATAATGATAATGAAACTAAAGCAAACATTCTAAACAAATACTATGCATCAGCATTCTCAGCCCCAGGAGACAAAGAGATATTACTGAATTTGAACCAAGTATACAACATAGAAGATATAGTAGTACAAGAAAATAGAATTCAAAAACTATTAGCCAACACCAAACCAAATAAAGCTTCTGGACCTGATGGTATTCCAGCTAGATTACTCAAAGAACTAAGTAATGAGCTAGCCCCAGTGTTCAAAATACTCTTTCAGGCTTCACTTAACCAGGGCAGAGTACCAAAGGACTGGAAAGAAGCTTATGTCACCCCCCTATTTAAAAAAGGAGAAAAATCTGACCCAGGAAACTACAGACCAGTGTCACTTACCAGCATCACATGTAAAATCCTAGAACACATAATGTGTAGCAACATCATAAACCACTTAGACAAACATAATGTCCTCACACCATACCAACATGGCTTTAGGAAATATAGATCATGTGAAACTCAACTAATATGTCTAATTGATGATTTTTCAAAAGGTTTAGATAATAGTGAACAAATAGATGCTTTCTTACTAGATTTTTCTAAGGCTTTTGACAAAGTTCACCACCATAATTTGCTTAAAAAATTAAAATGTTTCGGCAATAATGGTCCACTGCATCAGTGGATTAAAGACTTTCTGATAGGGAGAGAACAAACTGTAATAATAAATGGTTCTAAATCAACACCGATAACAGTAAACTCAGGTGTACCTCAAGGAACAGTCTTGGGTCCACTACTTTTAATTTACATAAATGATTTACCAAATTGCATTACTTCAGGAACAAAAGTCAGATTATTTGCAGACGATTGCATAATATATAGAACAATAAAAACAACACAAGACACAGATATTTTACAAAGAGAATTAGATGAATTACAGAAATGGGAATCAAATTGGAGCATGTCTTTCCACCCAGAAAAATGTCAGTTGTTAAGAGTAACAAAAGAAAAACTAAAACAAATTAATTCCACTTATCTTATTCATGGCAAACCAGTAACACAGACTAAAAACGCAAAATACCTAGGTGTTATTAATAAATGAAAAACTGTCATGGAATTCACATATTGATAAAACTACAAAAAAATCAAACAAAGCATTAGGATTTATTAAAAGAAATTTCTATAAATCAAATAAGAACATAAAACTAAAATGTTATTTAACCTTGGTTAGGCCAATAATAGAATATGCATCCTCTGTTTGGGACCCCTCAACTCAAGAAAAAAATAAAGAAACTAGAACAGACACAAAATAGAGCAGTGCGATTCATAACAAACGAATATTCACATTTGACTAGAGTAACACCTTTAGTAAAATCACTAAATTTAGAAAGCCTTCAGGACAGAAGGCTCAAAAGTAAAGTAGCAATAATACATAAAACACTGAACCATAATCTTCAAATACAAAAACAAAATTTAATAAAATACTCTGACAGACACAAAGATAAAGGCACATTCCTCGTCCCATATGCTAGGACAAATTTGTACAAATACTCCTTCTTCCCTAGTGCTATTAGAGCATGGAATGGGTGGTCTGAGCTAGCCAGGAAAACCAGTGACTTGGCAGAATTTGAGTCATTGGTTAATATGCATGACTAAATGCATGACGCGTAGGACATAATCATCTTCTTTTTTGAAGTAACGTCTGTATTATATAAGATAAGATAAGATGTCTTCACATTGCTCTCTGTCTTTCATTCTTCATCCTGGAACTCAACAGTGAAAGGACCATAACCCTGGTATTATTTTCTGGAAATAAAAAAAGTGATTAAGTCCCTTAATGTAATTAACACCAATTTTTATAATTGTTTTACAAAATACATTAAATTCTTACCATTACCTATCAATCAGTCTGTTGAACCATGGGGGCACCACACAAGATCTGTCAACAGCCCTTCTATATTCCTCTATGTACTTAGCCATGGATAAACCATTTCATGGCAGACCTGCACATTCTTTGATGTCTTCCCATCTCTCTTTCTTCCTTCTTTGTACACAAATGTGGAAAAAATGGACCATAAGTCTTAAAAAGGAAATTTAAAATCATTAAATAAAATTTAATTTAATTTCTAATTATTAATAAAATATCTTACCAGAATGCTAGCCACTCTTTCTAAAACTATGACCAGTGCCTTATTTAAATCTTGAATTATATTTCTAGTCTAGGAGTTCCAATCAATTTTGTTGTATACAAAGGCCATGATACTGATTATAGGAATATGCCAGATGTCTGTTTCAGCATCTGAGTAAATAAATTAATGAAACTACTATGACTCTAAGTTAGGGTACTAACATCTTTCATATCTGTATTTAAAAAAAAAAAAAAACTGGACATACATTCCTCATAATCAGTTCCCATCCTGTTTGTCATTTAAATATTTTGGACATTCCTTTTATATTCCAGCCAAGATCTCGCAGCGGACAGTAGAAAATGGCAGTTTGAACTTCAGATCATTGTGTCAACCGTCTCGTGCAAACCACTAAACCAGGCAGTTTTATCAAGATCCACCTAAGAATGAAAAATACTATAAGGTACACTTTCACATTACATCTAGAAAAGGATAGCTATATTTAACTTGATCTAGTAGAAGATGTACAACTATCATACCCATATAATGTAGATTAACAAACTGATTCAAGATAAATACTATTAAGCCAATCCTAAACCCATACTACTTGTATACATAAAATTGGGTGGATCTAGAATTTTAGATCTAGATAGACTAGATTCTTATTAAAATTCTAGATCTTTTCTATTAAGTAATAAAAACCTTTAAAATGTATTTTAATATGAATGAAGCTGAACAGAAATGATTGGAAAATAGTCGATGCCAACGCAGAGGCTCTTGTTCTCGTATGAGCCATAGTTGTCTATTGACTGAAGGTGGTGGAGATAATTCAACAAGATGATTAACAATGTAATTCAAGAGATCTGTCTAGGTTAGTTCATTATTTTTCTTGAAGATTTCTATGATCAAGTCTAGATTTTCTAGATCTAGCATCATATACAATAATTTCTAGAGATCTAGTGCTAAGTCCTATACATATGGGATCTAGATCTAATCAAGATCTATCTAAAATCAGAATAAAAAATATGGAATGTCACACTAGATTTAGAATAGAATAGCAAAGTTTTACCAATATCTAGATTTTTAGTCCAGTAAATCAACTTATATAGATCAAGATATAAATGAAATTCACCTTTATCTATCCCTTAGTCTGTTGGACTGTTAAGGCACCACACAAGGTTTGTCGACCATTCTTTTCCTCACCGTCTTTTGAATGACTAATTCCTGAGAATAATAAACTGTTATTGTTAAAGAATATACAGGTAATCAGTGCTTTTTTGTAAAGAAATAGGTGCCGGAGATCAGTGATGGATTGCCTTTTAACATCTAATAAATAAATAATAAACTTTAAAATACAAAAGTAACTTTTTCGCTGCATTGAAAAAAGTGCCGGTACGCTGTACCAGTGCTTACTGTAATGCTGCTGACCTGAAAAATTGTAGTTAAACTAAATAATACAGTAATATTAAGCCCATACTAATTAGTCTTAGATATATAGATCTAGAAATTATATTGACATTGTGTAGATCTAGTCAATCTAGATTTCAAAGCAAAGAAAACAGAAGAACGGTAGACCATAAGGCAAAGACGATAGGATCGACATGGACCAAGCTGAAGAAATCCAGAATATTTATTGAAAATTTTTAGTTAGATCTAGACTAATAATCTAGAATACTAGGACTATAGTAATCTATACATTCTTTTCTAGACTCTACTAGACAAACTCTAATGATGATTCTAATATTAAATATAAACCTAAGTTTAGATCAAATCATTAAAAAGCCAACTAGATTAAACAACACATTAGATCTCTTCTTAACCAACAGACCTGGATTAGTAGTTGATTATGATATTATCCCTGGTCTATCAGACCATGAGATCATAAAAATATACAGTCAGATAAAAGCAGTAGCCAATACAAAACCCAAAAGAAAAATCTTACTCTGGAATAAATGTAACCTAACACAACTACACCAAGCTGCATTAAACTTTCAACAAACATTCTTATTAGAAAAAGACATTAACCAACCAGTCGATGACCTCTGGAATTTCATTAAAAACCATCTTAAAAGATACACATCAAACAAAATAAATAAATGCTGGTTTAATAATAGACTAAAGAAGCTTTGTAAACAGAAGGAAAACCTATATAAAAAATTTTAAGAAACTAATGCAGAAAGAGTTTACAAAAAGTATATAAAAATTAAACACTTAACCCAAAAAGTAAGCAGACAGCTGCAGAGTGAATACATAAACAATGTAATATCTAAAGATAACAACAAAAACCTATGGTCATACATTAGGTCTAAGAAAATGGAAACAACAGGCGTAGCGCCATTAAAAGATGAACATAACATAATACATAATGATAATGAAACTAAAGCAAACATTCTAAACAAATACTATGCATCAGCATTGTCAGCCCCAGGAGACAAAGAGATATTACTGAATTTGAACCAAGTATACAACATAGAAGATATAGTAGTACAAGAAAATAGAATTCAAAAACTATTAGCCAACACCAAACCAAATAAAGCTTCTGGACCTGATGGTATTCCAGCTAGATTACTCAAAGAACTAAGTAATGAGCTAGCCCCAGTGTTCAAAATACTCTTTCAGGCTTCACTTAACCAGGGCAGAGTACCAAAGGACTGGAAAGAAGCTTATGTCACCCCCCTATTTAAAAAAGGAGAAAAATCTGACCCAGGAAACTACAGACCAGTGTCACTTACCAGCATCACATGTAAAATCCTAGAACACATAATATGTAGCAACATCATAAACCACTTAGACAAACATAATGTCCTCACACCATACCAACATGGCTTTAGGAAATATAGATCATGTGAAACTCAACTAATATGTCTAATTGATGATTTTTCAAAAGGTTTAGATAATAGTGAACAAATAGATGCTTTCTTACTAGATTTTTCTAAGGCTTTTGACAAAGTTCACCACCATAATTTGCTTAAAAAATTAAAATGTTTCGGCAATAATGGTCCACTGCATCAGTGGATTAAAGACTTTCTGATAGGGAGAGAACAAACTGTAATAATAAATGGTTCTAAATCAACACCGATAACAGTAAACTCAGGTGTACCTCAAGGAACAGTCTTGGGTCCACTACTTTTAATTTACATAAATGATTTACCAAATTGCATTACTTCAGGAACAAAAGTCAGATTATTTGCAGACGATTGCATAATATATAGAACAATAAAAACAACACAAGACACAGATATTTTACAAAGAGAATTAGATGAATTACAGAAATGGGAATCAAATTGGAGCATGTCTTTCCACCCAGAAAAATGTCAGTTGTTAAGAGTAACAAAAGAAAAACTAAAACAAATTAATTCCACTTATCTTATTCATGGCAAACCAGTAACACAGACTAAAAACGCAAAATACCTAGGTGTTATTAATAAATGAAAAACTGTCATGGAATCCACATATTGATAAAACTACAAAAAAATCAAACAAAGCATTAGGATTTATTAAAAGAAATTTCTATAAATCAAATAAGAACATAAAACTAAAATGTTATTTAACCTTGGTTAGGCCAATAATAGAATATGCATCCTCTGTTTGGGACCCCTCAACTCAAGAAAAAAATAAAGAAACTAGAACAGACACAAAATAGAGCAGTGCGATTCATAACAAACGAATATTCACATTTGACTAGAGTAACACCTTTAGTAAAATCACTAAATTTAGAAAGCCTTCAGGACAGAAGGCTCAAAAGTAAAGTAGCAATAATACATAAAACACTGAACCATAATCTTCAAATACAAAAACAAAATTTAATAAAATACTCTGACAGACACAAAGATAAAGGCACATTCCTCGTCCCATATGCTAGGACAAATTTGTACAAATACTCCTTCTTCCCTAGTGCTATTAGAGCATGGAATGGGTGGTCTGAGCTAGCCAGGAAAACCAGTGACTTGGCAGAATTTGAGTCATTGGTTAATATGCATGACTAAATGCATGACGCGTAGGACGTAATCATCTTCTTTTTTGAAGTAACGTCTGTATTATATAAGATAAGATAAGATGTCTTCACATTGCTCTCTGTCTTTCATTCTTCATCCTGGAACTCAACAGTGAAAGGACCATAACCCTGGTATTATTTTCTGGAAATAAAAAAAGTGATTAAGTCCCTTAATGTAATTAACACCAATTTTTATAATTGTTTTACAAAATACATTAAATTCTTACCATTACCTATCAATCAGTCTGTTGAACCATGGGGGCACTACACAAGATCTGTCAACAGCCCTTCTATATTCCTCTATGTACTTAGCCATGGATAAAACATTTCATGGCAGACCTGTCCATTCTTTGATGTCTTCCCATCTCTCTTTCTTCCTTCTTTGTACACAAATGGGGAAAAAATGGACCATAATTCTTAAAAAAGAAATTTAAAATCATTACATAAAATTTAATTTAATTTCTAATTATTAATAAAATATCTTACCAGAATGCTAGCCACTCTTTCTAAAACTATGACCAGTACCGTGTGGGTTACCTCAGTTTACATCAGGACTGTTTGATTCCTTTGATGCAGACACTTCTAACCCATACAACATCCTAAACACCATCCCAAACCAAACTCACCAACCACTAGCCAGATCCACTCCTGTTAAACCTAAATCTACTAAAATTAATACAACAGCCTCACTAAACAAACCTACTAAAGAAGTAACACCAAAATACCTTAAAACCTTAGTAATAAATTTTCAAAGCATTAGGAACAAAACAGCAGACTTAGAAATTTTATTAGAATGTGAGAAACCAGACATAATTGCAGGCACAGAAACTTGGCTACATCCTGAAATTTATAATGCAGAAATTTTCAATAGTAATTATGAAATTTTTAGAAATGATAGGGCTGATAATCATGGAGGAGTTCTTTTAGCAATAAAAAACACTCTTATAGCAGAAGAAATTACCTTACCTAACTCAAAAAATATAGAATCAACATTTTGTAAAATTAATACCACCTCAACATCCCTAATAATAGGCAGCATTTACAGACCACCAAATTCTAGTTTAGAATACATGCAGGAACTATGTAATCAGATTACGACACTTAAAGAGACAAAAATGCAGTTTTTTGGATTATGGGTGATTTCAACCTACCTGATATAAATTGGAAAACACTAACCATAGATAAACACCAAAACCTTAAGGACATAAATGAGCTTTTCATAGAAACTTTACACAACCTAAGTTTAGATCAAATCATTAAAAAGCCAACTAGATTAAACAACACATTAGATCTCTTCTTAACCAACAGACCTGGATTAGTAGTTGATTATGATATTATCCCTGGTCTATCAGACCATGAGATCATAAAAATACACAGTCAGATAAAAGCAGTAGCCAATACAAAACCCAAAAGAAAAATCTTACTCTGGAATAAATGTAACCTAACACAACTACACCAAGCTGCATTAAACTTTCAACAAACATTCTTATTAGAAAAAGACATTAACCAACCAGTCGATGACCTCTGGAATTTCATTAAAAACAATCTTAAAAGCATTATAGAAAATCAAATACCAACTAAATACACATCAAACAAAATAAATAAATGCTGGTTTAATAATAGACTAAAGAAGCTTTGTAAACAGAAGGAAAACCTATATAGAAAATTTAAAGAAACTAATGCAGAAAGAGTTTACAAAAAGTATATAAAAATTAAACACTTAACCCAAAAAGTAAGCAGACAGCTGCAGAGTGAATACATAAACAATGTAATATCTAAAGATAACAACAAAAACCTATGGTCATACATTAAGTCTAAGAAAATGGAAACAACAGGCGTAGCGCCATTAAAAGATGAACATAACATAATACATAATGATAATGAAACTAAAGCAAACATTCTAAACAAATACTTTGCATCAGCATTCTCAGCCCCAGGAGACAAAGACATATTACTGAATTTGAACCAAGTAGACAACATAGAAGATATAGTAGTACAAGAAAATGGAATTCAAAAACTATTAGCCAACACCAAACCAAATAAAGCTTCTGGACCTGATGGTATTCCAGCTAGATTACTCAAAGAACTAAGTAATGAGCTAGCCCCAGTGTTCAAAATACTCTTTCAGGCTTCACTTAACCAGGGCAGAGTACCAAAGGACTGGAAAGAAGCTAATGTCACCCCCCTATTTAAAAAAGGAGAAAAATCTGACCCAGGAAACTACAGACCAGTATCACTTACCAGCATCACATGTAAAATCCTAGAACACATAATATGTAGCAACATCATAAACCACTTAGACAAACATAATGTCCTCACACCATACCAACATGGCTTTAGGAAATATAGATCATGTGAAACACAACTAATAGGACTAATTGATGATTTTTCAAAAGGTTTAGATAATAGTGAACAAATAGATGCTATCTTACTAGATTTTTCTAAGGCTTTTGACAAAGTTCACCACCATAGTTTGCTTAAAAAATTAAAATATTTCGGCATTAATGGTCCACTGCATCAGTGGATTAAAGACTTTCTGATAGGGAGAGAACAAACTGTAATAATAAATGGCTCTAAATCAACACCGATAACAGTAAACTCAGGTGTACCTCAAGGAACAGTCTTGGGTCCACTACTATTTTTAATTTACATAAATGATTTACCAAATTGCATTAGTTCAGGAACAAAAGTCAGATTATTTGCAGACGATTGCATAATATATAGAACAATAAAAACAACACAAGACACAGATATTTTACAAAGAGAATTAGATGAATTACAGAAATGGGAATCAAATTGGAGCATGTCTTTCCACCCAGAAAAATGTCAGTTGTTAAGAGTAACAAAAAAACTAAAACAAATTAATTCCACTTATCTTATTCATGGCAAACCAGTAACACAGACTAAAAACGCAAAATACCTAGGTGTTATAATAAATGAAAAACTGTCATGGAATCCACATATTGATGAAACTACAAAAAAATCAAACAAAGCATTAGGATTTATTAAAAGAAATTTCTATAAATCAAATAAGAACATAAAACTAAAATGTTATTTAACCTTGGTTAGGCCAATAATAGAATATGCATCCTCTGTTTGGGACCCCTCAACTCAAGAAAACATTAAGAAACTAGAACAGACACAAAATAGAGCAGTGCGATTCATAACAAACGAATATTCACATTTGACTAGAGTAACACCTTTAGTAAAATCACTAAATTTAGAAAGCCTTCAGGACAGAAGGCTCAAAAGTAAAGTAGCAATCATACATAAAACACTGAACCATAATCTTCAAATACAAAAACAAAATTTAATAAAATACTCTGAAAGACACAAAGATAAAGGCACATTCCTCGTCCCATATGCTAGGACAAATTTGTACAAATACTCCTTCTTCCCTAGTGCTATTAGAGCATGGAATGGGTTGCCTGAGCTAGCCAGGAAAACCAGTGACTTGGCAGAATTTAAGTCATTGGTTAATATGCATGACTAAATGCATGACGCGTAGGACGTAATCATCTTCTTTTTTGAAGTAACGTCTGTATTATATAAGATAAGATAAGATAAGAATTATATTTCTAGTCTAGGAGTTCCAATCAATTTTGTTGTATACAAAGGCCATGATACTGATTATAGGAATATGCCAGATGTCTGTTTCAGCATCTGAGTAAATAAATTAATGAAACTACTATGACTCTAAGTTAGGGTACTAACATCTTTCATATCTGTATTTAAAAAAAAAAAAAAACTGGACATACATTCCTCATAATCAGTTCCCATCCTGTTTGTCATTTAAATATTTTGGACATTCCTTTTATATTCCAGCCAAGATCTCGCAGCGGACAGTAGAAAATGGCAGTTTGAACTTCAGATCATTGTGTCAACCGTCTCGTGCAAACCACTAAACCAGGCAGTTTTATCAAGATCCACCTAAGAATGAAAAATACTATAAGGTACACTTTCACATTACATCTAGAAAAGGATAGCTATATTTAACTTGATCTAGTAGAAGATGTACAACTATCATACCCATATAATGTAGATTAACAAACTGATTCAAGATAAATACTATTAAGCCAATCCTAAACCCATACTACTTGTATACATAAAATTGGGTGGATCTAGAATTTTAGATCTAGATAGACTAGATTCTTATTAAAATTCTAGATCTTTTCTATTAAGTAATAAAAACCTTTAAAATGTATTTTAATATGAATGAAGCTGAACAGAAATGATTGGAAAATAGTCGATGCCAACGCAGAGGCTCTTGTTCTCGTATGAGCCATAGTTGTCTATTGACTGAAGGTGGTGGAGATAATTCAACAAGATGATTAACAATGTAATTCAAGAGATCTGTCTAGGTTAGTTCATTATTTTTCTTGAAGATTTCTATGATCAAGTCTAGATTTTCTAGATCTAGCATCATATACAATAATTTCTAGAGATCTAGTGCTAAGTCCTATACATATGGGATCTAGATCTAATCAAGATCTATCTAAAATCAGAATAAAAAATATGGAATGTCACACTAGATTTAGAATAGAATAGCAAAGTTTTACCAATATCTAGATTTTTAGTCCAGTAAATCAACTTATATAGATCAAGATATAAATGAAATTCACCTTTATCTATCCCTTAGTCTGTTGGACTGTTAAGGCACCACACAAGGTTTGTCGACCATTCTTTTCCTCACCGTCTTTTGAATGACTAATTCCTGAGAATAATAAACTGTTATTGTTAAAGAATATACAGGTAATCAGTGCTTTTTTGTAAAGAAATAGGTGCCGGAGATCAGTGATGGATTGCCTTTTAACATCTAATAAATAAATAATAAACTTTAAAATACAAAAGTAACTTTTTCGCTGCATTGAAAAAAGTGCCGGTACGCTGTACCAGTGCTTACTGTAATGCTGCTGACCTGAAAAATTGTAGTTAAACTAAATAATACAGTAATATTAAGCCCATACTAATTAGTCTTAGATATATAGATCTAGAAATTATATTGACATTGTGTAGATCTAGTCAATCTAGATTTCAAAGCAAAGAAAACAGAAGAACGGTAGACCATAAGGCAAAGACGATAGGATCGACATGGACCAAGCTGAAGAAATCCAGAATATTTATTGAAAATTTTTAGTTAGATCTAGACTAATAATCTAGAATACTAGGACTATAGTAATCTATACATTCTTTTCTAGACTCTACTAGACAAACTCTAATGATGATTCTAATATTAAATATAAACCTAAGTTTAGATCAAATCATTAAAAAGCCAACTAGATTAAACAACACATTAGATCTCTTCTTAACCAACAGACCTGGATTAGTAGTTGATTATGATATTATCCCTGGTCTATCAGACCATGAGATCATAAAAATATACAGTCAGATAAAAGCAGTAGCCAATACAAAACCCAAAAGAAAAATCTTACTCTGGAATAAATGTAACCTAACACAACTACACCAAGCTGCATTAAACTTTCAACAAACATTCTTATTAGAAAAAGACATTAACCAACCAGTCGATGACCTCTGGAATTTCATTAAAAACCATCTTAAAAGATACACATCAAACAAAATAAATAAATGCTGGTTTAATAATAGACTAAAGAAGCTTTGTAAACAGAAGGAAAACCTATATAAAAAATTTTAAGAAACTAATGCAGAAAGAGTTTACAAAAAGTATATAAAAATTAAACACTTAACCCAAAAAGTAAGCAGACAGCTGCAGAGTGAATACATAAACAATGTAATATCTAAAGATAACAACAAAAACCTATGGTCATACATTAGGTCTAAGAAAATGGAAACAACAGGCGTAGCGCCATTAAAAGATGAACATAACATAATACATAATGATAATGAAACTAAAGCAAACATTCTAAACAAATACTATGCATCAGCATTGTCAGCCCCAGGAGACAAAGAGATATTACTGAATTTGAACCAAGTATACAACATAGAAGATATAGTAGTACAAGAAAATAGAATTCAAAAACTATTAGCCAACACCAAACCAAATAAAGCTTCTGGACCTGATGGTATTCCAGCTAGATTACTCAAAGAACTAAGTAATGAGCTAGCCCCAGTGTTCAAAATACTCTTTCAGGCTTCACTTAACCAGGGCAGAGTACCAAAGGACTGGAAAGAAGCTTATGTCACCCCCCTATTTAAAAAAGGAGAAAAATCTGACCCAGGAAACTACAGACCAGTGTCACTTACCAGCATCACATGTAAAATCCTAGAACACATAATATGTAGCAACATCATAAACCACTTAGACAAACATAATGTCCTCACACCATACCAACATGGCTTTAGGAAATATAGATCATGTGAAACTCAACTAATATGTCTAATTGATGATTTTTCAAAAGGTTTAGATAATAGTGAACAAATAGATGCTTTCTTACTAGATTTTTCTAAGGCTTTTGACAAAGTTCACCACCATAATTTGCTTAAAAAATTAAAATGTTTCGGCAATAATGGTCCACTGCATCAGTGGATTAAAGACTTTCTGATAGGGAGAGAACAAACTGTAATAATAAATGGTTCTAAATCAACACCGATAACAGTAAACTCAGGTGTACCTCAAGGAACAGTCTTGGGTCCACTACTTTTAATTTACATAAATGATTTACCAAATTGCATTACTTCAGGAACAAAAGTCAGATTATTTGCAGACGATTGCATAATATATAGAACAATAAAAACAACACAAGACACAGATATTTTACAAAGAGAATTAGATGAATTACAGAAATGGGAATCAAATTGGAGCATGTCTTTCCACCCAGAAAAATGTCAGTTGTTAAGAGTAACAAAAGAAAAACTAAAACAAATTAATTCCACTTATCTTATTCATGGCAAACCAGTAACACAGACTAAAAACGCAAAATACCTAGGTGTTATTAATAAATGAAAAACTGTCATGGAATCCACATATTGATAAAACTACAAAAAAATCAAACAAAGCATTAGGATTTATTAAAAGAAATTTCTATAAATCAAATAAGAACATAAAACTAAAATGTTATTTAACCTTGGTTAGGCCAATAATAGAATATGCATCCTCTGTTTGGGACCCCTCAACTCAAGAAAAAAATAAAGAAACTAGAACAGACACAAAATAGAGCAGTGCGATTCATAACAAACGAATATTCACATTTGACTAGAGTAACACCTTTAGTAAAATCACTAAATTTAGAAAGCCTTCAGGACAGAAGGCTCAAAAGTAAAGTAGCAATAATACATAAAACACTGAACCATAATCTTCAAATACAAAAACAAAATTTAATAAAATACTCTGACAGACACAAAGATAAAGGCACATTCCTCGTCCCATATGCTAGGACAAATTTGTACAAATACTCCTTCTTCCCTAGTGCTATTAGAGCATGGAATGGGTGGTCTGAGCTAGCCAGGAAAACCAGTGACTTGGCAGAATTTGAGTCATTGGTTAATATGCATGACTAAATGCATGACGCGTAGGACGTAATCATCTTCTTTTTTGAAGTAACGTCTGTATTATATAAGATAAGATAAGATGTCTTCACATTGCTCTCTGTCTTTCATTCTTCATCCTGGAACTCAACAGTGAAAGGACCATAACCCTGGTATTATTTTCTGGAAATAAAAAAAGTGATTAAGTCCCTTAATGTAATTAACACCAATTTTTATAATTGTTTTACAAAATACATTAAATTCTTACCATTACCTATCAATCAGTCTGTTGAACCATGGGGGCACTACACAAGATCTGTCAACAGCCCTTCTATATTCCTCTATGTACTTAGCCATGGATAAAACATTTCATGGCAGACCTGTCCATTCTTTGATGTCTTCCCATCTCTCTTTCTTCCTTCTTTGTACACAAATGGGGAAAAAATGGACCATAATTCTTAAAAAAGAAATTTAAAATCATTACATAAAATTTAATTTAATTTCTAATTATTAATAAAATATCTTACCAGAATGCTAGCCACTCTTTCTAAAACTATGACCAGTGCCTTATTTAAATCTTGAATTATATTTCTAGTCTAGGAGTTCCAATCAATTTTGTTGTATACAAAGGCCATGATACTGATTATAGGAATATGCCAGATGTCTGTTTCAGCATCTGAGTAAATAAATTAATGAAACTACTATGACTCTAAGTTAGGGTACTAACATCTTTCATATCTGTATTTAAAAAAAAAAAAAAACTGGACATACATTCCTCATAATCAGTTCCCATCCTGTTTGTCATTTAAATATTTTGGACATTCCTTTTATATTCCAGCCAAGATCTCGCAGCGGACAGTAGAAAATGGCAGTTTGAACTTCAGATCATTGTGTCAACCGTCTCGTGCAAACCACTAAACCAGGCAGTTTTATCAAGATCCACCTAAGAATGAAAAATACTATAAGGTACACTTTCACATTACATCTAGAAAAGGATAGCTATATTTAACTTGATCTAGTAGAAGATGTACAACTATCATACCCATATAATGTAGATTAACAAACTGATTCAAGATAAATACTATTAAGCCAATCCTAAACCCATACTACTTGTATACATAAAATTGGGTGGATCTAGAATTTTAGATCTAGATAGACTAGATTCTTATTAAAATTCTAGATCTTTTCTATTAAGTAATAAAAACCTTTAAAATGTATTTTAATATGAATGAAGCTGAACAGAAATGATTGGAAAATAGTCGATGCCAACGCAGAGGCTCTTGTTCTCGTATGAGCCATAGTTGTCTATTGACTGAAGGTGGTGGAGATAATTCAACAAGATGATTAACAATGTAATTCAAGAGATCTGTCTAGGTTAGTTCATTATTTTTCTTGAAGATTTCTATGATCAAGTCTAGATTTTCTAGATCTAGCATCATATACAATAATTTCTAGAGATCTAGTGCTAAGTCCTATACATATGGGATCTAGATCTAATCAAGATCTATCTAAAATCAGAATAAAAAATATGGAATGTCACACTAGATTTAGAATAGAATAGCAAAGTTTTACCAATATCTAGATTTTTAGTCCAGTAAATCAACTTATATAGATCAAGATATAAATGAAATTCACCTTTATCTATCCCTTAGTCTGTTGGACTGTTAAGGCACCACACAAGGTTTGTCGACCATTCTTTTCCTCACCGTCTTTTGAATGACTAATTCCTGAGAATAATAAACTGTTATTGTTAAAGAATATACAGGTAATCAGTGCTTTTTTGTAAAGAAATAGGTGCCGGAGATCAGTGATGGATTGCCTTTTAACATCTAATAAATAAATAATAAACTTTAAAATACAAAAGTAACTTTTTCGCTGCATTGAAAAAAGTGCCGGTACGCTGTACCAGTGCTTACTGTAATGCTGCTGACCTGAAAAATTGTAGTTAAACTAAATAATACAGTAATATTAAGCCCATACTAATTAGTCTTAGATATATAGATCTAGAAATTATATTGACATTGTGTAGATCTAGTCAATCTAGATTTCAAAGCAAAGAAAACAGAAGAACGGTAGACCATAAGGCAAAGACGATAGGATCGACATGGACCAAGCTGAAGAAATCCAGAATATTTATTGAAAATTTTTAGTTAGATCTAGACTAATAATCTAGAATACTAGGACTATAGTAATCTATACATTCTTTTCTAGACTCTACTAGACAAACTCTAATGATGATTCTAATATTAAATATAAACCTAAGTTTAGATCAAATCATTAAAAAGCCAACTAGATTAAACAACACATTAGATCTCTTCTTAACCAACAGACCTGGATTAGTAGTTGATTATGATATTATCCCTGGTCTATCAGACCATGAGATCATAAAAATATACAGTCAGATAAAAGCAGTAGCCAATACAAAACCCAAAAGAAAAATCTTACTCTGGAATAAATGTAACCTAACACAACTACACCAAGCTGCATTAAACTTTCAACAAACATTCTTATTAGAAAAAGACATTAACCAACCAGTCGATGACCTCTGGAATTTCATTAAAAACCATCTTAAAAGATACACATCAAACAAAATAAATAAATGCTGGTTTAATAATAGACTAAAGAAGCTTTGTAAACAGAAGGAAAACCTATATAAAAAATTTTAAGAAACTAATGCAGAAAGAGTTTACAAAAAGTATATAAAAATTAAACACTTAACCCAAAAAGTAAGCAGACAGCTGCAGAGTGAATACATAAACAATGTAATATCTAAAGATAACAACAAAAACCTATGGTCATACATTAGGTCTAAGAAAATGGAAACAACAGGCGTAGCGCCATTAAAAGATGAACATAACATAATACATAATGATAATGAAACTAAAGCAAACATTCTAAACAAATACTATGCATCAGCATTGTCAGCCCCAGGAGACAAAGAGATATTACTGAATTTGAACCAAGTATACAACATAGAAGATATAGTAGTACAAGAAAATAGAATTCAAAAACTATTAGCCAACACCAAACCAAATAAAGCTTCTGGACCTGATGGTATTCCAGCTAGATTACTCAAAGAACTAAGTAATGAGCTAGCCCCAGTGTTCAAAATACTCTTTCAGGCTTCACTTAACCAGGGCAGAGTACCAAAGGACTGGAAAGAAGCTTATGTCACCCCCCTATTTAAAAAAGGAGAAAAATCTGACCCAGGAAACTACAGACCAGTGTCACTTACCAGCATCACATGTAAAATCCTAGAACACATAATATGTAGCAACATCATAAACCACTTAGACAAACATAATGTCCTCACACCATACCAACATGGCTTTAGGAAATATAGATCATGTGAAACTCAACTAATATGTCTAATTGATGATTTTTCAAAAGGTTTAGATAATAGTGAACAAATAGATGCTTTCTTACTAGATTTTTCTAAGGCTTTTGACAAAGTTCACCACCATAATTTGCTTAAAAAATTAAAATGTTTCGGCAATAATGGTCCACTGCATCAGTGGATTAAAGACTTTCTGATAGGGAGAGAACAAACTGTAATAATAAATGGTTCTAAATCAACACCGATAACAGTAAACTCAGGTGTACCTCAAGGAACAGTCTTGGGTCCACTACTTTTAATTTACATAAATGATTTACCAAATTGCATTACTTCAGGAACAAAAGTCAGATTATTTGCAGACGATTGCATAATATATAGAACAATAAAAACAACACAAGACACAGATATTTTACAAAGAGAATTAGATGAATTACAGAAATGGGAATCAAATTGGAGCATGTCTTTCCACCCAGAAAAATGTCAGTTGTTAAGAGTAACAAAAGAAAAACTAAAACAAATTAATTCCACTTATCTTATTCATGGCAAACCAGTAACACAGACTAAAAACGCAAAATACCTAGGTGTTATTAATAAATGAAAAACTGTCATGGAATCCACATATTGATAAAACTACAAAAAAATCAAACAAAGCATTAGGATTTATTAAAAGAAATTTCTATAAATCAAATAAGAACATAAAACTAAAATGTTATTTAACCTTGGTTAGGCCAATAATAGAATATGCATCCTCTGTTTGGGACCCCTCAACTCAAGAAAAAAATAAAGAAACTAGAACAGACACAAAATAGAGCAGTGCGATTCATAACAAACGAATATTCACATTTGACTAGAGTAACACCTTTAGTAAAATCACTAAATTTAGAAAGCCTTCAGGACAGAAGGCTCAAAAGTAAAGTAGCAATAATACATAAAACACTGAACCATAATCTTCAAATACAAAAACAAAATTTAATAAAATACTCTGACAGACACAAAGATAAAGGCACATTCCTCGTCCCATATGCTAGGACAAATTTGTACAAATACTCCTTCTTCCCTAGTGCTATTAGAGCATGGAATGGGTGGTCTGAGCTAGCCAGGAAAACCAGTGACTTGGCAGAATTTGAGTCATTGGTTAATATGCATGACTAAATGCATGACGCGTAGGACGTAATCATCTTCTTTTTTGAAGTAACGTCTGTATTATATAAGATAAGATAAGATGTCTTCACATTGCTCTCTGTCTTTCATTCTTCATCCTGGAACTCAACAGTGAAAGGACCATAACCCTGGTATTATTTTCTGGAAATAAAAAAAGTGATTAAGTCCCTTAATGTAATTAACACCAATTTTTATAATTGTTTTACAAAATACATTAAATTCTTACCATTACCTATCAATCAGTCTGTTGAACCATGGGGGCACTACACAAGATCTGTCAACAGCCCTTCTATATTCCTCTATGTACTTAGCCATGGATAAAACATTTCATGGCAGACCTGTCCATTCTTTGATGTCTTCCCATCTCTCTTTCTTCCTTCTTTGTACACAAATGGGGAAAAAATGGACCATAATTCTTAAAAAAGAAATTTAAAATCATTACATAAAATTTAATTTAATTTCTAATTATTAATAAAATATCTTACCAGAATGCTAGCCACTCTTTCTAAAACTATGACCAGTGCCTTATTTAAATCTTGAATTATATTTCTAGTCTAGGAGTTCCAATCAATTTTGTTGTATACAAAGGCCATGATACTGATTATAGGAATATGCCAGATGTCTGTTTCAGCATCTGAGTAAATAAATTAATGAAACTACTATGACTCTAAGTTAGGGTACTAACATCTTTCATATCTGTATTTAAAAAAAAAAAAAAACTGGACATACATTCCTCATAATCAGTTCCCATCCTGTTTGTCATTTAAATATTTTGGACATTCCTTTTATATTCCAGCCAAGATCTCGCAGCGGACAGTAGAAAATGGCAGTTTGAACTTCAGATCATTGTGTCAACCGTCTCGTGCAAACCACTAAACCAGGCAGTTTTATCAAGATCCACCTAAGAATGAAAAATACTATAAGGTACACTTTCACATTACATCTAGAAAAGGATAGCTATATTTAACTTGATCTAGTAGAAGATGTACAACTATCATACCCATATAATGTAGATTAACAAACTGATTCAAGATAAATACTATTAAGCCAATCCTAAACCCATACTACTTGTATACATAAAATTGGGTGGATCTAGAATTTTAGATCTAGATAGACTAGATTCTTATTAAAATTCTAGATCTTTTCTATTAAGTAATAAAAACCTTTAAAATGTATTTTAATATGAATGAAGCTGAACAGAAATGATTGGAAAATAGTCGATGCCAACGCAGAGGCTCTTGTTCTCGTATGAGCCATAGTTGTCTATTGACTGAAGGTGGTGGAGATAATTCAACAAGATGATTAACAATGTAATTCAAGAGATCTGTCTAGGTTAGTTCATTATTTTTCTTGAAGATTTCTATGATCAAGTCTAGATTTTCTAGATCTAGCATCATATACAATAATTTCTAGAGATCTAGTGCTAAGTCCTATACATATGGGATCTAGATCTAATCAAGATCTATCTAAAATCAGAATAAAAAATATGGAATGTCACACTAGATTTAGAATAGAATAGCAAAGTTTTACCAATATCTAGATTTTTAGTCCAGTAAATCAACTTATATAGATCAAGATATAAATGAAATTCACCTTTATCTATCCCTTAGTCTGTTGGACTGTTAAGGCACCACACAAGGTTTGTCGACCATTCTTTTCCTCACCGTCTTTTGAATGACTAATTCCTGAGAATAATAAACTGTTATTGTTAAAGAATATACAGGTAATCAGTGCTTTTTTGTAAAGAAATAGGTGCCGGAGATCAGTGATGGATTGCCTTTTAACATCTAATAAATAAATAATAAACTTTAAAATACAAAAGTAACTTTTTCGCTGCATTGAAAAAAGTGCCGGTACGCTGTACCAGTGCTTACTGTAATGCTGCTGACCTGAAAAATTGTAGTTAAACTAAATAATACAGTAATATTAAGCCCATACTAATTAGTCTTAGATATATAGATCTAGAAATTATATTGACATTGTGTAGATCTAGTCAATCTAGATTTCAAAGCAAAGAAAACAGAAGAACGGTAGACCATAAGGCAAAGACGATAGGATCGACATGGACCAAGCTGAAGAAATCCAGAATATTTATTGAAAATTTTTAGTTAGATCTAGACTAATAATCTAGAATACTAGGACTATAGTAATCTATACATTCTTTTCTAGACTCTACTAGACAAACTCTAATGATGATTCTAATATTAAATATAAACCTAAGTTTAGATCAAATCATTAAAAAGCCAACTAGATTAAACAACACATTAGATCTCTTCTTAACCAACAGACCTGGATTAGTAGTTGATTATGATATTATCCCTGGTCTATCAGACCATGAGATCATAAAAATATACAGTCAGATAAAAGCAGTAGCCAATACAAAACCCAAAAGAAAAATCTTACTCTGGAATAAATGTAACCTAACACAACTACACCAAGCTGCATTAAACTTTCAACAAACATTCTTATTAGAAAAAGACATTAACCAACCAGTCGATGACCTCTGGAATTTCATTAAAAACCATCTTAAAAGATACACATCAAACAAAATAAATAAATGCTGGTTTAATAATAGACTAAAGAAGCTTTGTAAACAGAAGGAAAACCTATATAAAAAATTTTAAGAAACTAATGCAGAAAGAGTTTACAAAAAGTATATAAAAATTAAACACTTAACCCAAAAAGTAAGCAGACAGCTGCAGAGTGAATACATAAACAATGTAATATCTAAAGATAACAACAAAAACCTATGGTCATACATTAGGTCTAAGAAAATGGAAACAACAGGCGTAGCGCCATTAAAAGATGAACATAACATAATACATAATGATAATGAAACTAAAGCAAACATTCTAAACAAATACTATGCATCAGCATTGTCAGCCCCAGGAGACAAAGAGATATTACTGAATTTGAACCAAGTATACAACATAGAAGATATAGTAGTACAAGAAAATAGAATTCAAAAACTATTAGCCAACACCAAACCAAATAAAGCTTCTGGACCTGATGGTATTCCAGCTAGATTACTCAAAGAACTAAGTAATGAGCTAGCCCCAGTGTTCAAAATACTCTTTCAGGCTTCACTTAACCAGGGCAGAGTACCAAAGGACTGGAAAGAAGCTTATGTCACCCCCCTATTTAAAAAAGGAGAAAAATCTGACCCAGGAAACTACAGACCAGTGTCACTTACCAGCATCACATGTAAAATCCTAGAACACATAATATGTAGCAACATCATAAACCACTTAGACAAACATAATGTCCTCACACCATACCAACATGGCTTTAGGAAATATAGATCATGTGAAACTCAACTAATATGTCTAATTGATGATTTTTCAAAAGGTTTAGATAATAGTGAACAAATAGATGCTTTCTTACTAGATTTTTCTAAGGCTTTTGACAAAGTTCACCACCATAATTTGCTTAAAAAATTAAAATGTTTCGGCAATAATGGTCCACTGCATCAGTGGATTAAAGACTTTCTGATAGGGAGAGAACAAACTGTAATAATAAATGGTTCTAAATCAACACCGATAACAGTAAACTCAGGTGTACCTCAAGGAACAGTCTTGGGTCCACTACTTTTAATTTACATAAATGATTTACCAAATTGCATTACTTCAGGAACAAAAGTCAGATTATTTGCAGACGATTGCATAATATATAGAACAATAAAAACAACACAAGACACAGATATTTTACAAAGAGAATTAGATGAATTACAGAAATGGGAATCAAATTGGAGCATGTCTTTCCACCCAGAAAAATGTCAGTTGTTAAGAGTAACAAAAGAAAAACTAAAACAAATTAATTCCACTTATCTTATTCATGGCAAACCAGTAACACAGACTAAAAACGCAAAATACCTAGGTGTTATTAATAAATGAAAAACTGTCATGGAATCCACATATTGATAAAACTACAAAAAAATCAAACAAAGCATTAGGATTTATTAAAAGAAATTTCTATAAATCAAATAAGAACATAAAACTAAAATGTTATTTAACCTTGGTTAGGCCAATAATAGAATATGCATCCTCTGTTTGGGACCCCTCAACTCAAGAAAAAAATAAAGAAACTAGAACAGACACAAAATAGAGCAGTGCGATTCATAACAAACGAATATTCACATTTGACTAGAGTAACACCTTTAGTAAAATCACTAAATTTAGAAAGCCTTCAGGACAGAAGGCTCAAAAG